>NC_090655.1:264943438-265243438 GCF_040937935.1 Hyperolius riggenbachi
CACTTAACACAAGTGTCTCCTAAACAGTGACTTTTGCTGAAAACATTTCCCACACTCAGCACATGGATAGGTCTTCTTGCCAATATGAGATCTCTGATGACTGGCAAGATGTGATTTCCGTGGAAATGATTTCCCACACTCAGCACATGGAAAGGTCTTCTCACCAGTGTGAGATTTCTTATGTTTGATAAGATATGATTTCCTTCCAAAACATTTCCCACACTCGGCACATGAATATGGCTTCTCATCAGTGTGAGATGTCTCATGCTTGACAAGGTTTGATTTCAGTGTAAAACATTTCCCACACTCATCACATGAATAGGGCTTCTCACCAGTGTGAGATCTCTCATGTACGACAAGCTGTGATTTCCGTACAAAACATTTCCCACACTCGGCACATGAATAGGGCTTCTCACCAGTGTGAGATCTCTCATGTATGACAAGATGTGATTTCTGTCCAAAACATTTCCCACATTCAGCACATGAATATGGCTTCTCGCCAGTGTGAGATCTCTCATGGCTGATAAGATTTGATGCAAGCCCAAAACATTTCCCACACTCAGCGCATGCATAGGGCTTCTCACCAGTGTGAGATATCTTATGTCTGACAAGATATAATTTACTTCCAAAACATTTCCCACACTCAGAACATGAATAGGGCTTCTCACCAGTGTGAGATCTCTCATGAATGACAAGATGCGATCTATTCCAAAAACATTTCCCACACTCAGAACAAGAATAGGTCTTCTCACCAGTGTGGTATCTCTCATGTCTGAGAAGATTTGATCTATGCCCAAAACATTTCCCACACTCAGCACAACAGTAGGGCTTCTCGCCAGTGTGAGATCGCTCATGATTGACAAGATATGATTTCTGGATAAAACATTTTCCACACTCAGCGCAACAATATGGCTTCTCACCAGTGTGAGATCTCTTATGCAGGAAATGCTGTGATTTATGAATAAAACATTTCCCACACTCAGAACATGAATAGGGTTTCTCACCAGTGTGGGATCTCTTGTGTCTGACAAGGTCTGATTTCTTTAAAAAACATTTCCCACATGTAGCACAGGAATAAGACCCTCCAGCAGGGGGAGAGCTGTGCTTGGTATGAGGCCCCTCGGGGTTAGACAGGTGAGGGGAGTCTAGTGGAATATTTGGGGTAACCAGGATATCTGCAGGAGACTCTTGTCCAGTGACATCATCATCCGTTGTACAGTCTGTGGATACAGAGAGATGAGTCTCTGAGAGGTTCCTGATGCTGAAACTCCGCCCTGCAAATAGAGAAACATCATCACTTCCTGTTAGAGAATTCTGAGGGGAGGAACAATTATCATTAGGGGTGAAAGGAAAGAGGATGGTCGGCACTGCTGTACAACTTCCTTTATTTGGCAATGTGCAGACAAGTAGGCTGTGTGTTACATCATCACTTCACAGTCCATAAGAAGAGACTAAACACGTACCGGTGCGGGGGTGGATAATGGTGGGTGCTGGTTGCTGGGAGCCTGGCGGCAGTTTCACACACAAGCGCTTCTTCGGAGGCTATGACAAGGGGGTGGGGCTATATCTGCTCTAGTTGGAGAAAGTGCTTTACTGTAATAGTAACCTGCAATCCAAGATTACAGTGTGGGGAGGTCAGGGAGAGCGAGGCCAAACAACACGGCTGCTATTCCTAATGGAATTACAACTCCTGCTGCAGCAGCTAATTATACAAGCCACTAACATAATATTCCATGATGAATATAGGTCAGGCCATGCAGAGCAGAGAATCTGGCTGGAATAGTCAGCAGTGTGTTTTATGGTAAGGGTATAGAAAGAAAGACAAATCTGTGTAGTAATTAAAGGACAACTGAAGAGAGAGGGATATGGAGGCTGCCATATTTATGTCTTTTTAAGCAATACCAGTTGCCTGGCAGCCCTGCTGATCCTCTGCCTCTGATACTATTAGCCATAGACCCTGAACCATGAATATGCGGATCTGTTGTTTCTGACATTATTGTCAGATCTGAAAAGATTAGCTGCATGATTGTTTCTGGTGTGATTCAGACACTATTGCAGCCAAATAGATCAACAGGGCTATCAGGCAAGTGGTTTTGTTTAAAAGGAAATAAATATGGAAGCCTTCTTATTCTTCTCCCTTGCTGGGCAATCTGTAACTCTGGGCCTAGAGCCAAATTAATCCTTGCTATGCACTGATGAACATCAACTAGTCTGCATGCATGTGGGATTAGTATGGCCTTGTACAAATAACAAGCTGACATCATTGCATTCCAGTTCTGGGGTGTGTTTGGCTTTCAGGTACAACAAAGGGACAATTTGCATATTCAGCAGTGATGCATTGTGTAGAGAGAGAGAGAAAAAAAGGGAACAATCGAGAGCCCCCAATAGTGTATTATTGTAGATCAAATGGTGTAGAGAATAATAATAGTAGATTATACTCACAAGTGTGGGTTGCCGGAAACAGGCAACCACTTGAATTGCAGACGGGGAGATTAGACCTGTCCCCGCTCAGGTTAAGAAGTCGCTCTCTGTGGAAAAAGAAGGGGTGTCCTCACCCATCCACCAGGTGGATAATAGCGTAAATGAAAATACAGAGGCGCCAAACAGGATAAAAATAGTGCCAATTAAAAACAAGTAAAATTGTGGGTGGCAATGGTGGACTTGTCCACCCTACAAGCAACAAAAAGACCACTTTATATGGTAAAAACAAATTTAATCAATATAGTACTCCAAAATGAAAAACACAGTTTGCAACGCGTTTCACGGGACACAAGCCCGCTTCCTCAGGTAAAAAACAATTATAAGCAGGAGCAACCAAGCAGTGATCTATACTGGCGTGGCACCTCTGGACGCCAGTATAGATCACTGCTTGGTTGCTCCTGCTTATAATTGTTTTTTGCCTGAGGAAGCGGGCTTGTGTCCCGTGAAACGCGTTGCAAACTGTGTTTTTCATTTTGGAGTACTATATTGATTAAATTAGTTTTTACCATATAAAGTGGTCTTTTTGTTGCTTGTAGGGTGGACAAGTCCATTATTGCCACCCACAATTTTACTTGTTTTTAATTGGCACTATTTTTATCCTGTTTGGCGCCTCTGTATTTTCATTTACAGTGATGCATTGTGGGACACCTCATATATTTACACCAACCTGAATAATCACAAATACCTTCTGTTTTAACCACTTAAGGACCACGAGCTTAAACCCCCCTAAAGACCTGGCCATTTTTCACAAACTGGGCCACTGCAGCTTTAAGGCCTCGATGCAGGGCCGCATAACTCAGCACACAAGCGATCCCCCCCCCCCCTTTTCTGCCCACCAACAGAAATCTCTGTTGGTGGGGTCTGATCTCTCCCAAGACATTTTTTTTTAATATAAATATTTATTCTATTTATTTTATAATAAAAATATATTTTTTTTATTTATTGTGTCCCCGCCCTCCCTCTTCCAGCCAATCACTGTGATCGGCTGTCATAGGCATCAGCCTATGACAGCCGATCACTCCTGTGGGTGTCAGGGGGATTGCAGCACTGTACAGTGATAAAAGACGGCGGCTTCGCCATCTAACAGTCTCCATGCGGCGATCGCCACTGGGAGACTGATGGCGGAGCTCCATCATTGAAGCGGAGATGTGCACGCATCAGCACGCTGGATCTCCTGCAAAACACGGCCACAGGACCTTACACCGATCAGCGTTAGGCGGTCCTGGGGCTGCTGCCGCTTCCACGCCATTTGGCGTGGATCGGTCGTGAAGAGGTTAAGAAGGCAAAATTCTGTTTTACATGGCATTTTAGTAAGAGGGCTTTTTTTAGCCCCTTACACACTCCTAGGATTACTGGTTCACCCTGAGCTTGCTGGACAATATGTATCTCATATACAGTGTCGTAGAAGCCAGAGCTGGCAAAAGGGTTAACTTCCCAGCTATCGCAGGCAGAACATGTGAAACAGAACATCAGAACTTTTTTGCATAGGGAACTGTGACACATTTGCCATTTTTCTTATGGAATACAACATACCTCATTTACAGTGTCTCAGAACAGGACACATTCTACAAACCACTGCTTAAGGGGCCCATACACCTAACGATTTTCCCGCCGATATACAGCCGTTTCGATCACAGTGATCGAATCGGCTGTGAAATCGCCGCGCACACCAGTGACAGAACGATTGATTTCCATCCGAAATCGATTGTTCCCGTCGACTCCCGTCGATCCATCCATGCGGAAAATTTTTCTCGATCGCCGGCGGGTCGGGAGTGCGTCGATATAGTGGCGTTCGAATGCCCGACGACCGACGCAATACAGCAGGTATACATTACCTGTTCCGGCCGGCGCGAGTCCCCGCTGTCTTCTTTCCGTGCTGGGTTCAGGACCGGCTGCAGCTACACAGAACTTCCTGTCCCGGCAGGAAGTTTAAACAGTAGAGCGCCCTCTACTTTTTAAACTTCCCCTGGACAGGAAGTTCAGTAGCTGCAGGAACGGTCTGGAGCCCGGATCGGAGAAGAAGACAGCGGGGACCAGGGGACTCGTGCAGGCCGGAACAGGTAATGTATGCGG
Source organism: Hyperolius riggenbachi (assembly GCF_040937935.1). Taxonomy (NCBI): domain Eukaryota; kingdom Metazoa; phylum Chordata; class Amphibia; order Anura; family Hyperoliidae; genus Hyperolius; species Hyperolius riggenbachi. The sequence goes on from NC_090655.1 coordinate 264,947,993, forward strand.
GGGGGGGGGGGGGGGGGTGGTCAGCAGCAGCGAAAGCTCCACAGATTGTGATCGGTTTCAGGCTGAAATCGATTCACAATCTCTTTGCAGTAAGGTGGCCATATGATCCCTCTCTGATCAGATTCGATCAGAGAGGGATCTATCTGTTGGTCGAATCTGATGGCAAATCGACCAGTGTATGGCTACCTTTACATACTGAGAGGTTTACACACAGACTGCACACCCAGCCACTGAGAAATGAAGGTTCTCAGTTATAGTTTACAGTTTGATACTCACGTTACATATGTGTGAATTCATAACGCTTTAGTGAATGCAAATATGAAATCCATTTATTGATAGGACCATCCATGGAGAAATCAACCTAAAGGTGGCCACATACATTACAAGAAAATGATCCGATTTTATGGCAATTGGATAAAAAAAGATCAGATTTCCTGAAAAATCGAAAGCTTTTTTTTTTTTTTTATTCGAGCAAAAAATCCGATATCAGATTTTTCGTTTTATTCGTTAAAAGTTGATCGGGAATGGTGGATTTTTTAAATCAATTTTTATGAAAATTGAATGGTGGGCCAGCAACATTGCTTACAGCATAGGACATCCCTGCACCCTCTATCACATCTCATGCATTACTGCACTCTCTATCATGTCTCATGCATTACTGCACCCCCTATTATGACCCATGCACCCTTGTGCTCCTTATCATATCCCATGCATCCCTTCACCTCCATTACCCTCACCTAATACATTACTGCAGCTTCAAAATCTCCCAATAGACAACTCAAACAATACTGAGTCCTATTTCCTTATCACAAACACTGGTTCACACGACAGCCGGGGGCCCCAGTCTCTCTCACTGACTGGGGCCCTCAAACCACCATGCGATACCTAGAGGGCAGTGCGGGCGGGCCCTGGACCTCTCACCCCCCGGGAATTCACCCCCACTGCCTCTGAACTGAATACTTACTGCAACACACACAATCGCTAACTCCCAGCTAAAGCACTTTCCTACCTTTATCTGGTCAGCAGATGCCAGTCAGCCAATCAGGTGTACTGTCATACACCCTTTGCCTGCTGTACCAAATCTAGCAGGATTTGCATAAATTAGCATTCAAGTGGGAGGCTTCGGTTGGACGTAATCGTAGAGTACATATTTTACAGGGATGCCCCGTGTAGGCACATCTCCCACACGGTCCCCTCCCTAACCACTCACCTGTCAACCGCATCCTGGAAGCTGCAAAAAAGAAATTTAAAATCACAAACACTGGTTCGCACGACAGCCGGAGGCCCCTCCTATTTCCTTATAACATAGCAGTGTTCTCCCCAGGCTCTTTTAGCTTTAGGATCTTTTGGCTGTCATCGGCTCACTGCCTCACCTCCTCCTATGCTGTAAGCAGAGTTGCCCTGCATTTTCATCTCAACCCACCCGGCTGCATTTTCATGCCACCCGGCTGGAAAAAAATTCTGGGGAGAACACTGCATAGGTTATTACTTTCAAACACATTTCATACACTACTGCACCACTATCATATGCCACATATTATTGCATTCAGTAAGCCCTCATAGAGCACCCACCACACTCCACATATTATTGCACCAACCTACAGGCTCCATAAGTTTTTAGTGATCACATCCAATCACCCTCCTTACATTACAGCACATACATTGCAGCCCACACATTACTACAACCACTCTATACCACTATAATTATTACACCCTGCAGAAAAGGGCACCCCTCTGCCCTGATCCAGTGAGCTTGCACTCTAACACCTCCCCCTCCCCTTAACCTTCCCCAATGTCACCCCCTCCTTCTGCTCACCCCATTGGCAGCTGGGATCTGGATGATGAGCTGGATGGCCTTCATGTAGTAGCACCCATCCCCCCCGCCCCCCAGCATACCCTCCTGTCGCTCGCTGGGATCTGTGCACTCCAGGATGCTCTTAAAGGGACTCTGTAACAAAAATGTCATTGTGTTTTCTACCATCCTACAGGTTCCTAAACCTATTATAATGTGCTCTGGCTTACTGAAGCACTTTATACTATCACCATCTCTGTAATAAATCAGCTTATCTTTCCCCTGTCGGACTTGTCATCCTGTGTCTGGAAGGCTGCCAACTCTTCAGTGTGATCTGCTATGCATGCCCCCTCTATGCACACTCCCCTGTGTGTGTGTGTTATTTACATAAGCCAGCTTTTCTCTGCTCTCTTATCTTTTACAAGCTGGATAAATCCTCTGTTCACATATTGATGAGTCACATACTGCAGAATTACAGACAACCAGGCAGAGCTGTCTGCAAGAGTAAACAAACAATCAGCTTGTAACTCTTCAGTGAGATGGAGGGGGAAAGAAACAGACAAATGATCTCTTGAGATTCAAAAGGAAGGCTCTATACAGCCTGATTGTGTATGGATGTATTTTCTATGTGTGGACATACTGTACATCAACCTACTTCCTGTTTTGGTGACCATTTTGTTTGTTTACAAACAAACTTTTTAAAACTGTTTTTGACTACTTTTAATGCGGCGGGGAGCGGCGAAATTGTGACAGAGGGTAATAGGAGATGTCCCCTAACACACTGGTATGTTTACTTTTGTGTGATTTTAACAATACAGATTCTCTTTAATAAAGTTCTCTGTGTATTGGGGCTTCTGCTGGAGTCCAGTGACAATCTTCAAAGCCATGATGGGCTGTGAGGAGAGATCAGACAGTAAACTGGATTGGCTGCAGCCCAGGGGAGCACTGGCCTGGCCGCTCTACGGATGGGGGAGGAAGTACTGGAGGGGACTGGAGGATGTGCTCCCTAGTTCAGGCTGTGCTGCCCTCCCATCAGACCATCAGATCAGCGGCAGCCCGCAGGGGTGAGAGAGGAGAGCGATGTACAGTAACGCGCCATAGACTTCAATACAAGTGATGTCACTTCCGACATTTGAAGTCTATGGCGCGTCACCGCACATTGCTCCTCTGTCTCATATCCCTGCAGGCTGCCGCTGATCTGGAGGTCTGACGAAGGACTCTATGGGCGGGCAGCGCGGCTGGAACTGGGAACGGCTTTGCAGTGGGAGACCCGCACCGTACGAGCGGACAGCAGCGTATGACAGAGCAGAACTTTGTGTAAATGCAGGCGGGCCTTGGATAGCATCCAGGCGGGGTTTCAAAACAGCCGGGCGGCCCGCCCACCTAATTAGACCTGGGGAGAACACTGTATATATACACACAAGCAATTTTCTCAGAGTTTCCAATCATTTTTATCATAATTGAGGAAAAATTGAACATGTGTGTGGTACAATAAAAATTGATTGCTATTTTTGAACTGAACAGATATTTAAAAAATTGTATGGTGTGTGGCCACCTTTACAGATTTTCTGCCAGATCTCTCCTTGTCTGAAAGGGGAGCTGGAGTTTCCCTTCTTGTTTGGAGGGCATCAGCTCCCATATCAGCCTCTCCCATCAGGACAAGCCCTTTAAGGGACCTGGTACCACAGATATCTGTTGTCCTTTTCCATTATCTGTTTTGTCAAATCCCATCTACCGACAGGACAGCAGTACGCTGGTCATAACACAATACTTTGGATAATTTGGATCATTTTGCACAAAGACTTGCCCTTATTACCTGATTATTTCTGATATATGTGGGAACTCTATGTTCTCAGAAGAGACACACTACCGCATTGTTTTAGCTTTATAAAAAATTGTTCGATTTGGCTAGTTATGTTGCAAATAACCTTTTCTTCCTTTTAGGAATAGCTAGTTTTTCTCTGTACCTCGTTTCAATCTGGAGTGGTGGCAGCAAAATACCTGATTTCCAGTGCAAAAAAGTTAATTGTGCGGCTAGTGATTTGTGCAGCAATCTGTACACACTGCTGGTTATTGCAGCTATGAGGGTGTCACTCCCTCCTGGTCAGAGTCTCTGTTGGGCAGCTCTAGTGATTTGTGCAGTGATCTGTACACACTGCTGGTTATTGCAGCTACGAGGATGTCACTCCCTCCTGGTCAGAGTCTCTGTTGGGCAGCTCTAGTGATTTGTGCAGCGATCTGTACACACTGCTGGTTAGTGCAGCTATGAGGGTGTCACTCCCTCCTGGTCAGAGTCTCTGTTGGGCGACTCTAGTGATTTGTGCAGCGATCTGTACACACTGCTGGTTATTGCAGCTATAAGGTCTCACTCCCTCCTGGTCAGAGTCTATGTTGGGCAGCTCTAGTGATTTGTGCAGCGATCTGTACACACTGCTGGTTATTGCAGCTATGAGGGTCTCACTCCCTCCTGGTCAGAGTCTCTTTTGGGCAGCTCTAGTGATTTGTGCAGCAATGTGTACACACTGCTGGTTATTGCAGCTATGAGGGTGTCACTCCCTCCTGGTCAGAGTCTCTGTTGGGCAGCTCTAGTGATTTGTGCAGCAATCTGTACACACTGCTGGTTATTGCAGCTATGAGGGTGTCACTCCCTCCTGGTCAGAGTCTCTGTCGGGCAGCTCTAGTGATTTGTGCAGCAATCTGTACACACTGCTGGTTATTGCAGCTATGAGGGTGTCACTCCCTCCTGGTCAGAGTCACTGTTGGGCAGCTCTAGTGATTTGTGCAGCGATCTGTACACACTGCTGGTTATTGCAGCTATGAGGGTCTCACTCCCTCCTGGTCAGAGTCTCTGTTGGGCAGCTCTAGTGATTTGTGCAGCAATCTGTACACACTGCTGGTTATTGCAGCTATGAGGGTGTCACTCCCTCCTGGTCAGAGTCTCTGTTGGGCAGCTCTAGTGATTTGTGCAGCAATCTGTACACACTGCTGGTTATTGCAGCTACGAGGGTGTCACTCCCTCCTGGTCAGAGTCTCTGTTGGGCGACTCTAGTGATTTGTGCAGCAATCTGTACACACTGCTAGTTATTGCAGCTATGAGGGTGTAACTCCCTCCTGGTCAGTCTCTGTTGGGCAGCTCTAGTGATTTGTGCAGCAATCTGTACACACTGCTGGTTATTGCAGCTATGAGGGTGTCACGCCCTCCTGGTCAGAGTCTCTGTTGGGCAGCTCTAGTGATTTGTGCAGCAATCTGTACACACTGCTGGTTATTGCAGCTATGAGGGTGTCACTCCCTCCTGGTCAGAGTCTCTGTTGGGCAGCTCTAGTGATTTGTGCAGTGATCTGTACACACCGCAGGTTATTGCAGCTATGAGGGTGTCACTCCCTCCTGGTCAGAGTCTCTGTTGGGCAGCTCTAGTGATTTGTGCAGCAATCTGTACACACTGCTGGTTATTGCAGCTATGAGGGTGTCACTCCCTCCTGGTCAGAGTCTCTGTTGGGCAGCTCTAGTGATTTGTGCAGCAATCTGTACACACTGCAGGTTATTGCAGCTATGAGGGTGTCACTCCCTCCTGGTCAGAGTCTCTGTTGGGCAGCTCTAGTGATTTGTGCAGCGATCTGTACACACTGCTGGTTATTGCAGCTACGAGGATGTCACTCCCTCCCGGTCAGAGTCTCTGTTGGGCAGCTCTAGTGATTTGTGCAGCGATCTGTACACACTGCTGGTTATTGCAGCTATGAGGGTGTCACTCCCTCCTGGTCAGAGTCTCTGTTGGGCAGCTCTAGTGATTTGTGCAGCGATCTGTACACACTGCTGGTTATTGCAGCTATGAGGGTGTCACTCCCTCCTGGTCAGAGTCTCTGTTGGGCGACTCTAGTGATTTGTGCAGCGATCTGTACACACTGCTGGTTATTGCAGCTATAAGGTCTCACTCCCTCCTGGTCAGAGTCTATGTTGGGCAGCTCTAGTGATTTGTGCAGCGATCTGTACACACTGCTGGTTATTGCAGCTATGAGGGTCTCACTCCCTCCTGGTCAGAGTCTCTGTTGGGCAGCTCTAGTGATTTGTGCAGCAATCTGTACACACTGCCGGTTATTGCAGCTATGAGGGTGTCATGCCCTCCTGGTCAGAGTCTCTGTTGGGCAGCTCTAGTGATTTGTGCAGCGATCTGTACACACTGCTGGTTATTGCAGCTATGAGGGTCTCACTCCCTCCTGGTCAGAGTCTCTTTTGGGCAGCTCTAGTGATTTGTGCAGCAATGTGTACACACTGCTGGTTATTGCAGCTATGAGGGTGTCACTCCCTCCTGGTCAGAGTCTCTGTTGGGCAGCTCTAGTGATTTGTGCAGCAATCTGTACACACTGCTGGTTATTGCAGCTATAAGGGTGTCACTCCCTCCTGGTCAGAGTCTCTGTCGGGCAGCTCTAGTGATTTGTGCAGCAATCTGTACACACTGCTGGTTATTGCAGCTATGAGGGTGTCACTCCCTCCTGGTCAGAGTCACTGTTGGGCAGCTCTAGTGATTTGTGCAGCGATCTGTACACACTGCTGGTTATTGCAGCTATGAGGGCGTCACTCCCTCCTGGTCAGAGTCTCTGTTGGGCAGCTCTAGTGATTTGTGCAGCAATCTGTACACACTGCTGGTTATTGCAGCTATGAGGGTGTCACTCCCTCCTGGTCAGAGTCTCTGTTGGGCAGCTCTAGTGATTTGTGCAGCAATCTGTACACACTGCTGGTTATTGCAGCTACGAGGGTGTCACTCCCTCCTGGTCAGAGTCTCTGTTGGGCGACTCTAGTGATTTGTGCAGCGATCTGTACACACTGCTGGTTATTGCAGCTATGAGGGTGTAACTCCCTCCTGGTCAGTCTCTGTTGGGCAGCTCTAGTGATTTGTGCAGCAATCTGTACACACTGCTGGTTATTGCAGCTATGAGGGTGTCACGCCCTCCTGGTCAGAGTCTCTGTTGGGCAGCTCTAGTGATTTGTGCAGCAATCTGTACACACTGCTGGTTATTGCAGCTATGAGGGTGTCACTCCCTCCTGCTCAGAGTCACTGTTGGGCAGCTCTAGTGATTTGTGCAGCAATCTGTACACACTGCTGGTTATTGCAGCTATGAGGGTGTCATGCCCTCCTGGTCAGAGTCTCTGTTGGGCAGCTCTAGTGATTTGTGCAGCAATCTGTACACACTGCTGGTTATTGCAGCTATGAGGGTGTCACTCCCTCCTGCTCAGAGTCACTGTTGGGCAGCTCTAGTGATTTGTGCAGCGATCTGTACACACTGCTGGTTATTGCAGCTATGAGGGTGTCACTCCCTCCTGCTCAGAGTCTCTGTTGGGCAGCTCTAGTGATTTGTGCAGCAATCTGTACACACTGCTGGTTATTGCAGCTATGAGGATGTCACTCCCTCCTGGTCAGAGTCTCTGTTGGGCAGCTCTAGTGATTTGTGCAGCAATCTGTACACACTGCTGGTTATTGCAGCTATGATGGTGTCAATCCCTCCTGGTCAGAGTCTCTGTTGGGCAGCTCTAGTGATTTGTGCAGCAATCTGTACACACTGCTGGTTATTGCAGCTATGAGGGTGTCAATCCCTCCTGGTCAGAGTCTCTGTCGGGCAGCTCTAGTGATTTGTGCAGCAATCTGTACACACTGCTGGTTATTGCAGCTATGAGGGTGTCACTCCCTCCTGGTCAGAGTCACTGTTGGGCAGCTCTAGTGATTTGTGCAGCGATCTGTACACACTGCTGGTTATTGCAGCTATGAGGGCGTCACTCCCTCCTGGTCAGAGTCTCTGTTGGGCAGCTCTAGTGATTTGTGCAGCAATCTGTACACACTGCTGGTTATTGCAGCTATGAGGGTGTCACTCCCTCCTGGTCAGAGTCTCTGTTGGGCAGCTCTAGTGATTTGTGCAGCAATCTGTACACACTGCTGGTTATTGCAGCTACGAGGGTGTCACTCCCTCCTGGTCAGAGTCTCTGTTGGGCGACTCTAGTGATTTGTGCAGCGATCTGTACACACTGCTGGTTATTGCAGCTATGAGGGTGTAACTCCCTCCTTGTCAGTCTCTGTTGGGCAGCTCTAGTGATTTGTGCAGCAATCTGTACACACTGCTGGTTATTGCAGCTATGAGGGTGTCACGCCCTCCTGCTCAGAGTCTCTGTTGGGCAGCTCTAGTGATTTGTGCAGCAATCTGTACACACTGCTGGTTATTGCAGCTATGAGGGTGTCACTCCCTCCTGCTCAGAGTCTCTGTTGGGCAGCTCTAGTGATTTGTGCAGCAATCTGTACACACTGCTGGTTATTGCAGCTATGAGGGTGTCATGCCCTCCTGGTCAGAGTCTCTGTTGGGCAGCTCTAGTGATTTGTGCAGCAATCTGTACACACTGCTGGTTATTGCAGCTATGAGGGTGTCACTCCCTCCTGCTTAGAGTCACTGTTGGGCAGCTCTAGTGATTTGTGCAGCGATCTGTACACACTGCTGGTTATTGCAGCTATGAGGGTGTCACTCCCTCCTGCTCAGAGTCTCTGTTGGGCAGCTCTAGTGATTTGTGCAGCAATCTGTACACACTGCTGGTTATTGCAGCTATGAGGGTGTCACTCCCTCCTGGTCAGAGTCTCTGTTGGGCAGCTCTAGTGATTTGTGCAGCAATCTGTACATACTGCTGGTTATTGCAGTTATGAGGGTGTCACTCCCTCCTGGTCAGAGTCTCTGTTGGGCAGCTCTAGTGATTTGTGCAGCAATCTGTACACACTGCTGGTTATTGCAGCTATGAGGGTGTCACTCCCTCCTGGTCAGAGTCTCTGTTGGGCAGCTCTAGTGATTTGTGCAGCAATCTGTACACACTGCTGGTTATTGCAGCTATGAGGGTGTCACTCCCTCCTGGTCAGAGTCTCTGTTGGGCAGCTCTAGTGATTTGTGCAGCAATCTGTACACACTGCTGGTTATTGTAGCTATGAGGGTGTCACTCCCTCCTGGTCAGAGTCTCTGTTGGGCAGCTCTAGTGATTTGTGCAGCAATCTGTACACACTGCTGGTTATTGCAGCTATGAGGGTGTCACTCCCTCCTGGTCAGAGTCTCTGATTTGTGTCTAGTGATTTGTGTAGCGATCTGTACACACTGCTGGTTATTGCAGCTATGAGGGTGTCACTCCCTCCTGGTCAGAGTCTCTGTTGGGCAGCTCTAGTGATTTGTGCAGCGATCTGAACACACTGCTGGTTATAGCAGCTATGAGGGTGTAACTCCCTCCTGGTCAGTCTCTGTTGGGCAGCTCTAGTGATTTGTGCAGCAATCTGTACACACTGCTGGTTATTGCAGCTATGAGGGTGTCACTCCCTCCTGCTCAGAGTCACTGTTGGGCAGCTCTAGTGATTTGTGCAGCGATCTGTACACACTGCTGGTTATTGCAGCTATGAGGGTGTCACTCCCTCCTGCTCAGAGTCTCTGTTGGGCAGCTCTAGTGATTTGTGCAGCAATCTGTACACACTGCTGGTTATTGCAGCTATGAGGGTGTCACTCCCTCCTGGTCAGAGTCTCTGTTGGGCAGCTCTAGTGATTTGTGCAGCAATCTGTACATACTGCTGGTTATTGCAGTTATGAGGGTGTCACTCCCTCCTGGTCAGAGTCTCTGTTGGGCAGCTCTAGTGATTTGTGCAGCAATCTGTACACACTGCTGGTTATTGCAGCTATGAGGGTGTCACTCCCTCCTGGTCAGAGTCTCTGTTGGGCAGCTCTAGTGATTTGTGCAGCAATCTGTACACACTGCTGGTTATTGCAGCTATGAGGGTGTCACTCCCTCCTGGTCAGAGTCTCTGTTGGGCAGCTCTAGTGATTTGTGCAGCAATCTGTACACACTGCTGGTTATTGCAGCTATGAGGGTGTCACTCCCTCCTGGTCAGAGTCTCTGTTGGGCAGCTCTAGTGATTTGTGCAGCAATCTGTACACACTGCTGGTTATTGCAGCTATGAGGGTGTCACTCCCTCCTGGTCAGAGTCTCTGATTTGTGTCTAGTGATTTGTGCAGCGATCTGTACACACTGCTGGTTATTGCAGCTATGAGGGTGTCACTCCCTCCTGGTCAGAGTCTCTGTTGGGCAGCTCTAGTGATTTGTGCAGCGATCTGAACACACTGCTGGTTATAGCAGCTATGAGGGTGTCACTCTCTCCTGGTCAGAGTCACTGTTGGGCAGCTCTAGTGATTTGTGCAGCAATCTGTACACACTGCTGGTTATTGCAGCTATGAGGGTGTCACTCCCTCCTGGTCAGAGTCTCTGTTGTGCATCTGGGTGACACCAACACAGCCAAACACAAGAAATTCCTCCCAGCTGTTCTATAGGATTCCATAACATGAATAAGCTGCTGATGATTTATACCTCAGTGTTTCTGGATTTGTGTCTGGATTGTCAGAAAGGAGAGAATGATCTGCATGGTTACTGACTGTCCTGACATAATGCATTATTATAGTAGCTGTGCAGCCAGTATACACATGGCATCCATATTACTGCTCACATTTGTATTGCCGTTGATGTGAGCCGCACTTTGATCAGGAAAAGTTGCCCCAAATGACACCAGTTGCCCCACTTTGTGCTGTGGTAATTATCACCCTTGCCAGATCTGTCATTTCACTGCTCACTCCCTGCCTGATATTCCTGCACTATGGGGGCAACTTCCTGCTCTTGTAAATGTGAATACTTGTTTAGCATAATTGCACTTGGCATAGTTGATCAGTAAAGAGATATTATAGCTACTTGTCACCTCAGCCTCCACTCCCCCAAACATCACTCACATTCTTTTAGCCCCTCCCCCAATTATTGGCATCATGTGACCTATACTGTGCCCACCTGGGACATATTTCTTGGTCAACTTTATATGTCTTTAGACTATTTAAAGTTTATCACTCACCAATGCTTATCCCTGTAATAATGTCTTCCTCCTTAGATGCTCTTATCATGTCTCCCTCCTCCATAGACTGCTGATCACTCCTCACATACGTCTCTTCTTCTTCCTCTTTAATTGTCCTCATCATGCCACCCTCCTCCATAGACTGCTGATCACTCCTCACATTCATCTCTTCTTCTTTAATTGTTCTCATCATGTCACCCTTCTTTGTAGACCGGTGATCAGCCCTCTCATGCATCTCTTCTTCATTTTTAATTGTGCCCACAGTGTAACCCTCCTTCATAAACTGCTGATCACTCCCCACAAATGTCTCTTTTTGCTCCTCTTTATTTGTCCCCATCATGTCACCCTCCCCCTTAGATTGCTGATCACTCCTCATATATGTCTGATCTTCTTCCTCTTTAATTGCCCTCATCATGTCACTCTTTTCAGTAGACTGCTGATCACTCCTCACATTCGTCTCTTCTTCCATTTGTATTGTCCTCCTCATGTCACCCTCTTCCATAAACTGCTGATCACGCCTCAAATATGTCTTTTCTTCTTCTTTAATTGCCCTCATTATGTAACCCTCCTCAGTAGACTGCTGATCACTTCTCACATAAGTCTCTTCTTCCTCCTCTTTAATTGTCTTCATCATATCACCCTCTTCCGTAGACTGCTGATCACTCCACACATATGTCTCTTCTTCTTCCTCTTTACTTGTCCTCATCATGTCACCCTCCTCCATAGACTGCTGATCACTCCTCACATACGTCTCTTCTTCTTCCTCTTTAATTGTCCTCATCATGTCACCCTCCTCCATAGACTGCTGATCACTCCTCACATACATCTCTTCTTCTTCCTCTTTAATTGTCCTCATCATGCCACCCTCCTCCATAGATTGCTGATCACTCCTCACATTGAACTCTTGCTGAGTCAGCTCAGATCTCAGTTCTGAAAAGGATAACAGATTATAGCAGTAAGATATTAGCAGTAATAAACAGAGCACAGAAAAGCACATAATTAGCTAGGGGGTGATAATATCCCATAAGCTGTGGTATCCTGCACATTCAGTACCACAGTCCTCTCCTCCAGTGTGCCTTGCTCATCATCTGGTGCTTCTCTCCTCCTCTCCATGCACATATTCCTGGGAGGTTACAGCAGTGCCGGCAGCGGTAGATGGATGAGGATGTGAGGAGAGAACAGCTGGAGACAGAGGAAGATAGGAGCAGAGGCCTGCAGCTAAATAGCTATAAACTATCATTACTTATGGCTCTGGCACCTGAGGAACTAGGCAGATGGGACTGCAGCTCCATACCCCGACCATCCCTGAGCCCACCTGTCCATCACCTACTAACCCCAAACCCTCCAAGAGCCATAGCAACAAACCTCCCAGCTGGGGCAGTGCCAATACCAGGACCAAAGCAGCAGAGGCCACCCAACCACTCTCCAGCTGCAGCCTCCATCTTTTCTGACAGTTCTACCAGCCACGCCCCTTGTTACCTGGCTCCACCCCCTAGCTGTAATTCATCAACCATTTATCTCTGTGCAGACTCCAACCTCTCCCACTGTGAGGCAACCCAACACCAGTGGCTCCTGACTCCACATTGGCTTCTTCCCATCAGAGATACAATGGATATGGTAATTCGGTGGCACTATCTTATGAAAATGGACACAATGGAAAGATCATGTTTCTTCAGAACCTCCCTCCCTGAGACCTCCAATGATCTGCAACAACTCGAATGTACAACATATTATTGGCTGCTGGCATTAGTGACTGTTGCTATGAACAGCTGCTGGTAAAAGCTAACAGGGAAAATGTCCTCCTTTCAACTACTCTGGCTAACAGTAACCTACCTTATCTTGTGCCTAAAACTACCCTCCACCCATCCCATGCCTAACATAACCTGTGCCTAAACCTACCCTACACCCATCCCATGTTTAACCTGCCCTATCCTGTGATTAAAACTACCCTCCACCATGCCTAACCTACCCTATCCTGTGCCTAAAACTACCCTCCACTGATCCCATGCCAAACCTACCCTATCCTGTGCCCAAGACTACCTTCCACCCATCTTGTGCCTAACACTAAAGTACTCTATACTGTGCCTAAAACTACCCTCCACCCATCCCACGCCTAACCTACCCTATCCTGTGCATAAAACTACCCTCCACCCATCCCACGCCTAACCTACCCTATCCTGTGTGTAAAACTACCCTCCACCCATCCCACGCCTAACCTACCCTATCCTGTGTGTAAAACTACCCTCCACCCATCCCACGCCTAACCTACCCTATCCTGTGTGTAAAACTACCCTCCACCCATCCCACGCCTAACCTACCCTATCCTGTGCATAAAACTACCCTCCACCCATCCCACGCCTAACCTACCCTATCCTGTGTGTAAAACTACCCTCCACCCATCCCACGCCTAACCTACCCTATCCTGTGCATAAAACTACACTCCACTGATCCCACGCCTAACCTACCCTATCCTGTGCGTAAAACTACCCTCCACCCATCCCATGCCTAACCTACCTTATCCTGTGCATAAAACTACCCTCCACCCATCCCACGCCTAACCTACCCTATCCTGTGCATAAAACTACACTCCACTGATCCCACGCCTAACCTACCCTATCCTGTGCGTAAAACTACCCTCCACCCATCCCATGCCTACCCTACCTTATCCTGTGCATAAAACTACACTCCACCCATCCCACGCCTAACCTACCCTATCCTGTGCGTAAAACTACCCTCCACCCATCCTTGGCCTAACACCAACCTTCTGATAGAAGGATGCAATCAGGGCCGGATTTACTGTAAGGCACTGTAGGAACGTGCCTACAGGCACCTGATGACTGTAAGGGGGCTCTCTCCCCTCCCCAAGCGCCTCCCTACCTCTTTCCCTATGTAGAGTCCTGCGCTCCCCACGTGGCAGCTGCGGCCCACCTCTGGAAGCCAGGCAGCACATGCCAGCTGTGGTCTGCCTCTGTTCTCAGTTCTCACCATCACATTTGAACCGGTTGCATGAGTATAATCTTTCTCCATTTTCGCTACCTTAAGAACTGTGCCGTATCATGGACTGCCACTAGTACTATTTGTATTAGGTTGCCAAGGATACTGCTCCACATTGATACCACAGACTGCTGCACGAGGAATGTGTTTGAAATGTTTCCCCCCCCCCTTTGTGCTACTTGGAGAACTGCTACTATGGTCTGCCAGTAGTACTATTTGCTACTGCACTATCGCAATGCCATAGATACTGGATACCCTCTGTGCTACTTTGAGAAATTGTTTACCATAGACTATTTTTGTTACTGCACCAGTTGTTATCACAATGCTATCGATACTGGATACCCCTTGTGCCACCTTAAGAAATTGTTTACCATAGACTGCTAACAGTACTATTTGTTACTGCACTAGTTTTGTTATTGCACTACTATGGATACTGGATACCACGGGCGGCTGCAAGAGTTTACGCAGGAGTAAGCTCAAATACCACTACACTGTGTAAGAGTCAAGGGCTAGCACCAGTGACCGCTACTGCACTGTTGTAGTTACTATGGACTGCAACTAACACTGCTCCTCACCAATACCACAATCTGCCGTGAGAGCTAGGTCCCCTGCACCCCTACCACTTCATGGACTGTTATCGTTCCCTCGTGCTACCGAAATTCTTCCAAGGCCGCTGCCTACCTTGTCTACCTGCCTGACCTGTCAGCACCATCCACACCGACAGGCTTCTAACTTATTTTGCCCTGCTCGCACTGTTGGTTCTATCACTCTGCCCCACACTAGATGCTGCTCCAACCCCACTCCACACCACCTCAGTGCACCCTCACCTACACCAAGGTGGAGCTTCTGAAATGGGAATCCCAGGCCCAGGCACTTCCCTTAACCAGCTGAGCGGTCTGGACGAGCTCAGCTCGTCCAACACCGCCAGCGGCTGCCGCTCAGGCCCTGCTGGGCCGATTTTAATGAAATAAAAAGCAGCACACGCAGCCGGCACTTTGCCAGCCGCGTGTGCTGCCTGATCGCCGCCGCTCTGCGGCGATTCGCCGCGAGCAGCGGCGAAAGAGGGTCCCCCCAGCCGCCTGAGCCCAGCGTAGCCGGAACAAAAAGTTCCGGCCAGCGCTAAGGGCTGGATCGGAGGCGGCTGACGTCACGACGTCGGCTGACGTCGATGACGTCACTCCGCTCGTCGCTATGGCGACGATATAAGCAAAACAAGGAAGGCCGCTTATTGCGGCCTTCCTTGTTTATTCTGGGCGCCGGAGGCGATCGGAAGATCGCCTCCGGAGCGCCCTCTAGTGGGCTTTCATGCAGCCAACTTTCAGTTGGCTGCATGAAATAGTTTTTTTTTTATTTAAAAAAAACCCTCCCGCAGCCACCCTGGCGATTTAATCAGAACGCCAGGGTGGTTAATGGGACACAGTCTGGGCTCAACTCGATCAATGGACCTGAAGGAGCAGATAGGCCGAAGGGTAGGAGAGCAGGTGCTAAAGTAAAGCTTAAAAAGAAAGGTCTGTGGTCACCCATACCAGCCATTTTGCTAGCGAACGTTCGCTCCCTCCCGAATAAGTTGGACGAGCTGCTCCTACTGCTCGGCAGCAAACCCTCGCTTGGCAGCAACTCCCCGGTATTCTGTTTCACGAAGACCTGGCTGAGTGAATCCATCCCAAACAACTCCATTCATCTACCTGGCTTCGATCTCTTTTGTGTAGACCGCGACCATGCACTCTCAGGGAAAAGCAAGGGAGGAGGTGTCTGTTTCTACATCAACTCTACCTGGTGCTCCAACACAACCATCCTGCACAAAGGCTGCTCCCCTGACATTGAGCTTCTACTGATTAACCTCCTTGCCGGTTATCCCGAGCCCAGCTCGGGGTAACCTGCGCAGGAGGAGGATTTCTCAGGCCCCGCTGGGCCAATTTGCATAATTTTTTTCCCTACACGCAGCTAGCACTTTGCTAGCTGCGTGAAGTACGCGATCGCCGCCGCTACCCCCCACGCCGAGCCCCCCCCCCCGCCCCAGACCCCTGCGCAGCCTGGCCAATCAGTGCCAGGCAGCGCTGAGGGGTGGGATATAACGCCCCAACGTCCATGACGTCGGTGACGTCATCCCGCCCCGTCGCCATGGCGACCGGGGAAGCCCTGCAGGAAATCCCAATCTTAACGGGATTTCCTGCTTACTCTGATCGCCGGATGTGATCGGAGTGGGTGGGGGGATGCCGCCGCTCAGCGGCTATCATGTA
The DNA here is from genome assembly GCF_040937935.1 of Hyperolius riggenbachi. Classification (NCBI taxonomy): domain Eukaryota; kingdom Metazoa; phylum Chordata; class Amphibia; order Anura; family Hyperoliidae; genus Hyperolius; species Hyperolius riggenbachi. The sequence goes on from NC_090655.1 coordinate 264,963,913, forward strand.
GCGAGCCCTGGGCTCGCTACATGATTTGAAAAAAAAATAAATAAAAAACAAGTGCTGCGCTGCCTCCTTGCCGGCGGGAATAGGGCCAACCTGTCAGTGGACGACGCCATTAACCATATTCCTTGCACACATCCTTGCACACATCACTGAACACCTGGACAAACCCAAGTCATGTGCCAGGATCCTCCTCCTGGACTTCAGTTCCGCATTTAATACCATCTGTCCGCACATTCTGCATGACAATCTGAAACGACTCGGTGTGGACCCCACCCTATGTGCCTGGATCAAAGACTTTCTCACAAACAGGACACAGCTATTCAGACTTGGCAGCCGCCCCTCCAGTGTAAGAACCACCAATACTGGTGCTCCGCAAGGGGGCGTACTGTCACAGATGCTCTTTTCCCTGTACACAATCAGCTGCACCTCATCTGCGGACACAGTCAAGGTCATTAAGTTTGCAGATGATACTACCATTCTAGGTCTCATCGGGGAAGATGGTGAGCTTGAATATCGCTGCGAGATTGAGCGGACCCTCAGGTGGTGCTCGGACAACAAGCTTGTACTAAATGCGGCAAAAACTGTGGAACTGATAGTGGACTTCAGGAAGAACGCCCCAACACCTTGCCCAATCTTCATCAATGGCATGGAGGTCACCAGGGTTCAAAGCGCTCGGCTCCTAGGCACCACCATCACTGAGAAACTGAGATGGGATGTAAATATCTCCACGACACAAAAGAAAGCCCAGCAGAGACTGTTCTTTCTGAGACAGCTGAGGAAGTTTGAAATGCCAAGGGAACTTCTGACCAGCTTTTACACAGCGACCATTGAATCTGTCCTTTGCTCCTCCATCATTGTGTGGTACTCAGGTGCTAGTGCAAGGGACAGGCTCAAACTCCAGAGAGTTATCAACACTGCAGAGAAGATCATCGGGTCTCCCCTGCCTCCACTGGACCTTCTCCATTCAAACAGAATGAGGTTGTAATGATTGGTGTAGCACACAGGAGTCTGGTTATTGTGTGATCTGCAGTATCACCAATAATCCAGACACTATACCTGATTATGTGGTGATCTGCAGAATCACCAATAATGCAAGTATAGCTAACAGGTAAATACAAACGTGAATAGTGCTTGGTGCAACTGTAATACTGATCAGTTTGACAAAACCTCACCAGAGGAGCTGGTGGGTACTATCAGTAAGGAACCTCACCAGTGACAAGGGCTCACTGGTGAGTGGAGTGGTCAGACAGATCGGTTCAGCAACAGACAGGAGGATACAGTACAGAATCGGCAGGCAGAAGGATAGAGGTATTTCAGGCAGAGTCAGCAACAGGATCAGATGGGCAAAGGTACAGAATCTTATAGCATAAGCGTAGTCAGAAGAGAGCCAGAGTCATACACAGAATATCAAGCATAATAACAAAAATAGTAATAATTCCTAGTCTTGTGTAAAATCCCCGGTTTCCTCCCGGATCAAAGCACACCGTATCTGTCTAAGGTCTGAGCGCTAACACGTAGTATTCGCAACAGCAGACAAGTTGCGAGTGACTCCAGAAGGCTTAAGAAGCGGAGGAGACCCCTCGGCCACTCCCATCAGCCAATCGGAAGCGCCGTGAGTCTCCTCTGACGTCAGCCGACCGGCAGGTCAGCTGACGCGCCTCCTCCCCACATACAGGTCCTGTCTGTGCGCGCGCGCGTGCATGCGACAAAGCAACCCTATGAGCCACTGACAATCCCGTCCTCGCGTGCTAGACACCGGAGGAACGGGTGAAACGCCCGACAAGGAAACCGAAGCAGCTGCGGGGGCATCCTGACTGCCCGCAGCTGCATCTCCAGAGAATGTTACAGAGGTCAAGGGCAAACAAGATCATATATGACCCCTCCCACCCTGGCAATCAATTCTTCAACCTCCTCCGCTCAGGGCGTCGCTATAGGTCCATTCCCACCAAAACCACCAGGCGCAGAAATACATTCTTCCCTCAGGCGATCACCCTCCTTAATTCAGACCATCTCTAAAACGCCATCCTCCAGCCCCCTCCCTGCTCCTTGGCACACCAGTGCACGATCGCAGCCATATGACTGTTTCCAAATGCTGGCACAATATGGTTGCCATCAATACTAAGCCCTGCGGTGTAAAAAATGTGACTGTATAGAATGTAGATAACTGTAATACTACGTATTGTAATTTTTAACTTGCACTATGTTGTTGTGTTATTCGTATCGTAATTTTTTTGCACTATGTTGCTGTGTTATTGCACCATGCCAACTGCCAGTGTCCACAAATAATTCCGGGTGCGGCGCCTGTCGTACTTGGCGAATAAAGAATTCTGAGAGTCCAAATGAAAGGTTACTCACTCTGCTATCAGCATTCCACTGATGAGAGCTTACTTCAGCCAGGGCAACTCTAGCTACTTAATACTAAGGTTTCTCTAGCTACCTAATACTTGGGGGCACCTCAAGCTACTTAATATTGAGGGTACTTCTGGCTACCTAATACTAAGGGGCACCTGTAGCTACCTATGACAGGCAAGGGAAGTAAGGGAGAAGTGACAGCTGGGAAAACCAGCACACTTGCAGTGCAGTTTGGCGGGGGTTTGTAGGTTCATGGAGGGTGCCAGGACATCTGTGTCCATAGGCTCCTGTGAGGTAAATCCGGGCCTGGATGCAATCTCTGATAGATTGCAAAATACACTACCACATTCAGTTTAAGAAAACAGGATGACATAAATGCAAAACGGCAGATAGACAGGCATGGACTCGAGATAATAGTGTAGAGAGGTCAGGGGCTGAGCTGAGAAATAGACTTTTATAATTAGACATGATAATGAGAGGGGGATGATCAGGATAGTGACAGGTGTACTATGACCTCCTCTGTAACAAAGTATGTCCACCCCGACCTCTGCTCTGCCCAATATATAACAACAATCACACAATTACCTCTTACAGCCGTGTGCTCTCAACTCCTGAAAAAGTCTGTACACCATTTCCTCTCTTTGGTTTCACATTTTCCTGTCTGTGCGTTCCACCTGGGAGGTTTGAAGTCGCCATCTTGTGGTGAATAAGCTAACTGCAGCCTCTGTTTCTGGAATCGCTTGTAATCAGCTATTATTATTACTATTATTATTATCTGTTACCAACAGAATCTTCAACTACATGTGCATCCCATTCCATAATCATTATTAGTCCCCAGACAGTTGCTGTAGATGTAGAACTGCCATATGGATGTGGCTCCATAGCTACACGAAAGTGTCAGCTTCTTGCACCAAACTGGGAGGAAGAGGCAAAATTACTGGAGAAATTGTCTAGACTGGGATGTAGCCCATCTGTTGCCATTGAAGTCTTATTTGGAGGGGTGAGGGGAACAAATAACCTATCTGTGTGTGTTTATGGGACAGAAGACTGTGTGGCAGTCCCCGGAGAAAAAACCCCATGCGAACACGGAGAGAATGTGCAAATAATGCCCATAAAGCAGAATAAGTTTTGGCACTTCCAGAAATTGGCTGTTGTATTACAAACGTGTACATGTGATTGCTATTTGCCACATAAGAACATGAATGCTGCAAAATTATGTAAAAAAAATTCCCACACTAACTAGCAGAGAAATGTCACACGGCATGAATTGTCAGCACGCTGCATCATCACGCCATAATAACAGAGCTCTGTGTAATTCTGCTACACACGATGCAATAAAATAATCCGATTTTACTGTAATTTGATAAAAAAAGATCGGATTTCCCAAAAAACTAAAAGCATTTTTTTTTTTATTCGAACAAGAAATTCAAAATGGATTTCACGTTTTTATTTGGTAAAAGCTGATCAGGAATGGTGGAATTTTCTGATAAATTTTTAAGAAAATTGAATGGTGTGTGGTTTCAATTTATTAATATATATCCACCCAAGCAATTTTCTCAGAGTTTCCAATCATTTTTATCGTAATTGTGGAAAAATTGAACGTGTGTGTGTGTGTGTGATATATTGGTTACATTTTTGAAATGTTACAATGTCAGAAAAATTGATCACTATTCTTGAATTGAACAGATATTTGAATCATTTGGGGTGTGGCCATCTTAACACTTACAAAAATTGAATATTGCATGAGGGATGTATAGATGGCAGCTTGACTTGGATGAAACATGTGACACTAACAGCGGAAACATTCCACCAATGCAGCAGCACCTGAGATTGTGGCGGTTGTGTTGGCAGCATGAATTGGCATCTGTCTGGCATCAGTCTGTGACATCAGTGGAGGGAGGCTGGTAGTTGTTAGTGACCCACCTTTCATTCATTTTTAAATAAGAAAATTAACACTATTTGGCGACAGTCGGGATTCATTTACCTGTGACCACACCCCAAGCAGCACTGACGTGACTGATCGTCTGTAATCACACCCCCAGCAGCACTGACATGACTGATCGTCTGTGACCACGCCCCCAGCAGCACTGACGGGTCTACAGAAAGATCACTGGACCCCAGGCAAGCAGGAACATCAATAGTATGCTGTGCCAATTGCTGGCTTATATCAAGCCCACTCACCAAAAACCTGTATGGGGTAACCACTGCATAGACATATTTCATCATCACCAGCAATGGAATCTAGATTGTGGCCGTTCATTTTAGCCATTGTCAGTGGATATGGCCCAGTAATTCAGTTGTTTCCGAATGGTTACAGAAGATTTATACAAGCATCCATAAAATCCCCCTACCTGGGCAAGGAGTGGGACATGTGTGGCCTGGTACTGGTAGAAGAGGAGGAGGTGGTGGGTGTGACCTGGATCTGGTAAAACAGGTATTAGAAGAGGAGGTGGTGGGTGTGGCCTGGTGCTGGTAGTAGAGGAGGAGGTGGTGGGTGTGGCCTGGTGCTGGTAGTAGAGGAGGTGGTGGGTGTGGCCTGGTGCTAGAAGAGCTGGTAGTAAAGGTGGTGGGTGTGGCCTGGTACAAGAGGAGGAGGTGGTGGGTGTGGCCTGGAGCTGGTAGAGCAGGTAGTAGAGGAGGAGGTGGTGGGTGTGGCCTGGTGCTGGTAGTAGAGGAGGAGGTGGTGGGTGTGACCTGGTGCTAGAAGAGCTGGTAGTAGAAAAGGAGTTGGTGGGTGTGGTATGATACTGGTAAAAGAGGAGGAGGTGGTGGGTGTGGCCTGGAGCTGGTAGAGCAGGTAGTAGAGGAGGAGGTGGTGGGTGTGGCCTGGTACTGGTAGTAGAGGAGGTGGTGGGTGTGGCCTGGTGATAGAAGAGCTGGTAGTAGAAAAGGAGGTGGTGGGTGTGGCCTGGTGCTGGTAGTAGAGGAGGAGTTGGTGGTAGTGGACTGGTGCTGGTAGAGCTGTTAGTAGAGGTGGAAGTGGTGGGTGTGGCCTGGTGCTGGAAGAGCTGGTAGTAGAGGAGGAGATGGTGGAAGTGGCCTGGTGTTGGTAAAGCTGGTAGTAGAGAATGGGGTGGTTTAGGTAGCCTAGTGCTGGTAGTAGAGGAGGCAGTGGTGGGTGTGGCCTGGTGCTGGTAGAGCTGTTAGTAGAGGAAGGGGTGGTGGGTTTGACCTGGTGCTGGTAGGAGAGGAGGAGATGGTGGGTGTGGCATGGTGCTGGTAGAGCTGGTAGTAGCGGAAGAGGTAGTGGGTGTGGCCTGGTGCTAGTAGAGGAGGAGGTGGTGGGTGTGGCCCGATGCTGGTAGAGCTGGTAGTAGAGGAAGAGGTGATGGGTGTGGCCTGTTGCTGGTAGAGGAGGAAGTGGTGGGTGTGGCCTGGTGCTGGTAGTAGAGGAGGTTGTGGGTGTGGCCTGGTGCTGGTAGTAGAGGAGGAGGTGGTGGGTGTGGCCTGGTGCTGGTAGTAGAGGAGGAGGTGGTGGGTATGGCCTGGTGCTGGTAGAGCTGGTGGTAGAGGAGGAGGTGGTGGGTGTGGCCTGGTGCTGGTAGAGCTGGTGGTAGAGGAGGAGGTGGTGGGTGTGGCCTGGTGCTGGTAGAGCTGGTGGTAGAGGAGGAGGTGGTGGGTGTGGCCTGGTGCTGGTAGAGCTGGTGGTAGAGGAGGAGGTGGTGGGTGTGGCCTGGTGCTGGTAGAGCTGGTGGTAGAGGAGGAGGTGGTGGGTGTGGCCTGGTGCTGGTAGAGCTGGTGGTAGAGGAGGAGGTGGTGGGTGTGACCTGGTGCTGGTAGAGCTGGTGGTAGAGGAGGAGGTGGTGGGTGTATATATTTCTTATGGAGACTGGGAATCTCCAGGCTGCGTGCATGCTTTGCATAGTATTGCATAAAATTTGGATTGTGCTGCTCATCCCCTGGTATATGTTATTTTCCCCTGTGAGCGTGCATAACCAAGCCCACCTCTAGCACAGTTAAGCATATAAATGAGCGGAGCTCATAGTTCATTTAGTAGCTAGAAGAAGGTGAGGTGTTTTTAATTTCCTTTTTCCCATTTAGTTGACCCTTGGGCTATTGGGATGGTTCCTACTAGAACGCTGATAAAAACTAGCTTTTTCTCACATTTTTTTAAATGCGTTAAAACTTAACCAAGAGCCCCTGTCACTGTTTTCCTGTTGTGTGCTGCAGCCCTTCTGTATATATATTCCTTATGGAGACTGGAGATCTCCAGTGCTGCGTGCATGCTTTGCATAGTAAAATTTAGTTTGTGCTGCTCATCCCCTGGTATACTGTGTGTGTGTGTGTATATATATATATATATATATATATATATATATATATATATATATATATATATATATATATATATATATATATACATATACATATACACACACACACACCCCTGTACCTGCCTGACATGTCGTCATTGAGGTAAGCCACCTAATTTTTTCATATTATAGTTGCTTTCAATATATTTTGTCACCTTGGGTGCCTCTTCTCCCTTACCTGTGCCTTACAGCTTGTGTAGCTTGCACAGCACACTGCAGGAGGTCTGCAGACCGATGTCCAGGGACAGTTAGATTTATAGTTAGATTTATAGCAATGTCTCCGGCAGAGCAGCGGGGGATGGGAAGCAGTGGTAGCTTTATAGATGTTTGTTACCAGTCTCCTCTCCTCCCAGCAAACAAAGTGCATCCAAAGGAGGTTGTGCTATAGAGTGCACCTGTTGCATAATGTTACATGCAACATGTCACTCGACAACACAGAGACAGCAGCTGACCAGGAATTCCATTGCTGGGGAACCATTATTAGTAGAAAAAGAAAACCGTCTGTCCTGCAATGCTGTCGCTGCTCCCCCCAGCATGAACGCTGATACTTCAGAGTTCCTAGGGGCTGGCTCATAACGTCAGTCACCGAGCTTTCCCCGCCCCTGCACACCACTGATAGGCGGGGGCTGAGGAGGAGGGTGTCTGAGTGACAGCGGGCTGGCTGCAATGTCACACCTGCTGCCCATTGTATTGCATTGAGAGTGGAGTAAGGTGAATCTGCCACAGACCGGGAGTAGTGATCACAGCTGGGTGCTCACTGAAGCTACCAGGGCACTAGGCTCTGGGGAGAACACTGCAATGTATTTATTACATAAATAAGATTGATGCAGATAATAGTACATCTTACATTCCATGCAGAGGAACAAAACACGTCACACTGTGGGAACAATATACAGCTGATATTCAGCACATTATCCAGAGGAATCACTTTATTAGCAGCTTTAGTCACAGGAGAGATACTTGGAGATGCATCAGATTTCCATTCTAATAGGATTTATTTATTTTCATAACACAGAATTGTTTCCAGCAACAGCTTCCCACATTTGTCTATAGCAGTGACTGTAACACATATAACAATAACCTGCCCCCCTCTCCACCCCAGAATTCCTGTATCTCACCTCCAGCCCAAACACCTGTATCCAATCATCTCCTTTTAATCTACATTTGGGGTGCAGCACTGAGGCATTGGGGTGTCTATAGCAGTGATTGTAACACATAACAATAACCTGTCCCCCTCTCCACCCCAGAGTTCCTGTATCTCACCTCCAACCTAAACACCTGTATCCAATCATCTCCTAATTTACATTTGGGGTGCAGCACTGAGGCAGTGGGGTGTCTATAGCAGTGATTGTAACACATAACAATAACCTGTCCCCCTCTCCACCCCAAAATTCCTGTATCTCACCTCCAGCCCAAACACCTGTATCCAATCATCTCCTCCTAATTTACATTTGGGGTGCAGCACTGAGGCATTGGGGTGTCTATAGCAGTGACTGTAACACATATAACAATAACCTGCCCCCCTCTCCACCCCAGAATTCCTGTATCTCCCCTCCAGCCCACACACCTGTATCCAATCATCTCCTAATTTACATGTGGGGTGCAGCACTGAGGCATTGTGGTGTCTATAGCAGTGATTATAACACATATAACAATAACCTGTCCCCCCTCTCCACCCCAGAATTCCTGTATCTCACCTCCAGCCCAAACACCTGTATCCAATGATCTGCTTCTAATTTACATTTGGGGTGCAGCACTGAGACATTGGGGTGTATCTGCATTATTTGTGCTGAAGTATAATATGACCTGGGAATACATCTGACTTCTAATACCTTATCTTTGCCAGTATACCTTATTAAGCCGCTTTATTATACTATTATTTTGACCTAGTGGTAGGCCTAGCCTTCTAAATTAGACCATAAAGCATTGCAACAGGCCCGAACCTTCTGATTCAGACCCTGGGAATTTTTTCTTCCTCATATAAAACTTTCTGCTGCACACTTTTTGGAGGATCAGGATCTAATTTTGAAGTTAACTTGCAGTTAGCTGAACAGATAATGGGGTTTATTCACTAAACCGTGCTAACACATAGCACGGCCGTTAACACGCCTTATCAGAGATAACACACCTTACCAAAGTTAACATGCCTTATTAAAGTTATCATGCCTTATCTGAGTAGCATAGTGAGCGCTACAGGCTCAGGGCAGGCCGAGTGGAGCTCTCGTCATTGCCAATTAGCAGGCATAAGTTCGTAGCACTCACTATGCTACTCTGATAAGGTGTGTTATCTCTGATAAGGTGTGTTAATGGCCATGCTATGCGTTAGCATGGTTTAGTGAATCAATCCAAATGAATTGTTTGTGTAGCAAGAACTTGCCTGGTGCCTCACATTCTCATTTTTGCTTCATTGGGTTAAGTTCTGACTCTAAATTTTGCACAGCAACCATATCAGTGTGATGTAAAATCCGGTTAATTCTGCTGCCAACAAAAACAAATAATTATTTTCACAGCACTCTCTTGTTATCAGGAGTGTTTATTCAATTGGATAAAATTATTGTGGCTTTTCTTTTCACTTCCAGCGAGCCATAGCTGCATATCACCACAGGTTCTGCCTTATTTTCATAGATAACTCCCCTAATATATTAATGCATGTAATGTAGAAATAGGAAAGTGAAAACAGGCAAGTTCTAACTAGACTTAGTACTATATGTGCCCATGTGTATCTCATCATGCCACCTCCGTTCAGGGACTTTACTGCTTTACAAACCAATGCACTGAGCAGCATGAAAGAGTCCCCAGGATTCTGTGTAAATGCTATGGGCACTTTGCAAGAAATAAGAGACATTGTAAAATAACACTTTTGGCCACAATATTTCCCCCACTTAGTGCAGTAATAGAGCTTCTCATCAGCGATGAGAGAGGGATAAGCGGAACTGAACAATTATTGGCTGCTGCACTCCACTCTCCATCCTCCCTACTTCCTGCTATGCTGGAGAGATGGAGAACACTGTCCTGTGGCCTGTTCAGGTTCACTGAAGGTGGAGCTATGTTTCCCTGCTCCTTACTTACCACCAGTGTGAGATCTCTCATGACTGACAAGATGTGGTTTTTGTACAAAACATTTCCCACACTCAGCACAAGAATATGGCTTCTCGCCAGTGTGAGATCTCTCATGTATGACAAGATATGATTTCCTAGCAAAACATTTCCCACATTCAGCACAAGAAAAGGGCTTCTCACCAGTGTGGGATCTCTCATGTGTGACAACTTCTGATTTCTGTACAAAACATTTCCCACACTTGGCACATGAATATGGCTTCTCGCCAGTGTGAGATCTCTCATGTTGGTGAAGACTTGAGGTTTCTGCAAAACATTTCCCACACTCAGCACATGAATAGGGCTTCTCACCAGTGTGAGTTCTCTCATGTGTGACAAGACCTGATTTTTTAGCAAAACATTTCCCACACTCAGTACATGAATAGGGCTTTTCACCAGTGTGAGATCTCTCATGTATGACAAGGTCTGCTTTCTGTACATAACCTTTCCCGCACTCTGCACATGAATATGGCATCTCACCAGTGTGAGATCTATTATGTCTGACAAGCTGATATTTCCATACAAATGTTTTCCTGCACTCAGTACATGAATATGGCATCTCTCCAGTATGAGTTCTCTCATGTCTGACAAGGTTTGATCTCTGTATAAAACATTTCCCACACTCAGTACATGTATATGGCATCTCTCCAGTATGAGTTCTCTCATGTCTGACAAGGTTTGCTCTTTGTAAAAAACATTTCCCACACACAGTACATGAATGGGTCTTCTCGCCAGAGTGAGTTCTCTCATGTGTGACAAGGACTGTTTTTTGCCCAAAACATTTCCCACACTCAGCACATGCATATGGCTTCTCACCAGTGTGAGATCTTTTATGTATGTTAAGCTGTGATTTATGTCCAAAACATTTCCCACACTCAGCACATGAATAGGGCTTCTCACCAGTGTGAGATCTCTCATGTAAGAGAAGATGTGATTTCCAAACAAAATATTTCCCACAAGTGGAACAGGAATGAGACCCTTCAGTAGGGGTAGAGCTGTGCTGGGTATGAGGCCTCTCACCAGTGTGTGATCGCTTATGTTCAACAAGATGAGGTTTCTGTGAAAAACATTTCCCACACTCAGCACATGAATAGGGCTTCTCACCAGTGTGTGATCTCTTATGTTTGACAAGTTGAGGTTTCTGTGAAAAACTATTCCCACACACAGCACATGAATAGGGCTTCTCACCAGTGTGAGATCTCTCATGTCTAACAAGGTGGTATTTCCACACAAAACATTTCCCACACATAGAACAGGAATAAGACCCTCCAGCAGGGGGAGAGTTGTGCTGGGTATAAGGCCCCTCAGGGCTAGACAGGTGAGGGGAATCTGTGGGAATATTTGGGGTCACCAGGATATCTGCAGGAGACTCTTGTCCAGTGACATCATCCTCCGCTGTACAGTCTGTGGATACAGAGAGACGAGTCTCTGAGAAGTTCCTGATGCCGGGAGTCTCTGAGAGGTTCCTGATGCCGGGACTCCGCCCTGCAAATAGAGAAACATCATCACTTCCTGTTAGAGAATTCTGAGGGGAGAAACAATTATCATTAGGGATGGCCAGTGAGCTGTTGAGAACTCCAAGTTGATGCAAAGTTTATGCAGATTAGAAATGGACCAGATGCAGCAGCTGCATAACTTTGTATATAACTAGCAGACTATTTGCACATCTAATTGTCCCTCCCTACACATAAAGCATTGGCCATACATGGAAAAGCGGTAAATTGTAAAGCTTGATGAGACAATGGAAGCAATGTGTTACTCCTGTGACAACAGACCTATATGTACTTATAGCAAGAAATCTGTGTTATGTTTGTAGAGCAATGTGGTGTCACTTACACATTCTTATTACCATTGTATCCTCCTGTCACTCATATGCCCCCTGTAATGTACCTTCATCTCTCTCTTGTCTCCAGTCGTGCAAATAAACACTAAATTAAAGGAACTAAGAGGAATCCAAAACCTCTAATACGTCTGTAGCTGGTATAATAAAAATACCTAAGTAATTACATATTTTCCTGGTATACACCCCTCTTAGGAAAACTGTAAACCACAAAGAATTCCCATAGAAATGTTGGCTATAAAATAGGGGTTTTCTGTGGTAGTAATAACTGGCATTGTTTAATATCAACATATTGTTTATTAGTGCACGTTTTAGTTCATGACACAGCTTATATACAGACACAGACGCTTTTCTCTTGGCATGCTCAAAGCGCCAGAGCTGCAGCCACTAGGGCATGTTCAGTAGGCAGTAGCAGTGTGAGGAAGTCTTGCCCAAGGTCTCCTCACTGAATAGGCGCTGGCTTACTAAACAGGAAGAGCCGAGATTCAAACCCAGGTCTCCTGTGTAAGAGCCCTTATCCAGTACACTATCCAGCGTTTATTACACAGAAATGCTGGCTTACAATCCACTGGAGAAGTCCAGATGACAAGCAGCCAATGAGGATAAAATGTCAGAGATTACTCTATAGCCCTGCAGAGTCTAACAAACACTGTAGCAAAATAATCCAGCCGCACCACATATAAGCAATATAACTCTATAATAATCAGACATGGAAACAGCAGCTGTGAAGAGCGACAGAACTCTGGAGTGTTCCTCCTTCCTGTGTTGCCTCTCAGAGAGCTGTATTACATGTATGTGGTGCTGCTGGGTCATTCTGCTACAACCAGGGCTGTGGAGTCGGTCCAAAAATCCACCGACTCCGACTCCTCAGTTTAGGATTCCACCGACTCCGACTCCTCTAATTTGCATATTAAAATTTTGTTGATTAAAAGTATGTAACATGAAATTCGTCTCTTAACTGCCAACGCTTAGGAATTTTACAAGACAACTGAAGTGAGAAGGATATGTAGACTACTATATTTATTCCCTTTAGACTAAAACTAGTCCTTGGTAAGAGTACATGTAAAAGGTACAAACCGGAACAAAGAACATCTATCAGGCCCTAGGCAATGTAACTGTGGGTACATGTAAGAGTGATGTGCAGGTACTCTGCAGGGGAATAAGGAGATTCTTCCTCTATTACACATTCTTCATGCACAATCTGAACAAGGTTTATGGGTGACAGACAACACCTCTGTGTTCAATGTGCACAGCATTCTCAGTGGATTCCCTGCAGCTCTGTGGGGAGTGGATATGTAGAGTATAGTACTACTGTGTAACAAAGTAAACCTGAGACAGATGAAATTAAAGTTTTATACATACCTGGGGCTTCCTCCAGCCGCCTTCAGGATAATCAGTCCCTCGTTGTCCTCCTCCACCACCTGGATCTTCTGCTATAAGTCCAGGTACTTGAGCCAGTCGGGCGTAGTGCGCATGCACACACTCCGCCGCCAGGAGCATACTACACCTGTGCAGCACTATTGCGCAGGTGCAGAATGTTCCTGGCTGTGGGAGCGGCATGCGGCCGGACAGCGCTGACTGGCTGAATTACCAGGACTCATAGCAGAAGATCCGGGTGGTGGAGGACAGCGAGGGACTGATTAGCCTGAAGGGGGCTGGAGGAAGCCCCAGGTATGTATAAAACTTTACTTTTCATCAGTCTCAGGTAACCTTTAATTTGTAGTCACCAAACCAAATTTTAACAACATATCAAATTATTTGATTTCATCAGCAAAGAGAGTGCATACATTTGCATAAATCAGCATCAGTGCAGAATTATTTCCATCTCATTGACCATCTCTATTAGTGACACGGCTACACATCAGGCTTTATTCTTACAGCATAGATGTTATTTAGTATATATAAGAGATTCCTGTGTACACATCATATATACAGTCACAATCAGATATGTATATCTGACCTTAAAAATACGGGGACTGCTTTATTGAAGCAGCACAAGTAACTAATTTTGATTGGTTTATTTCATTTTGTGGACTAAGCACAGCTATTACTGTATATATACATTATTTTTAATGACTGTTATCTGAGAAATAGAACATTTTATCATATTTTCTATTTTAATTACAGTTACAAATTCATTAGGAGTCGGAGTCGGTGCATTTTTTCCCGACTCCGACTCCAGGCACCCAAAATTGCCCGACTCCACGACTCTGACTCCACAGCCCTGGCTACAACAATCCACCACACCAAACACGCACCACAGGCACACCCTCACTGCAGTGAGCCGAGGTGGAAAAAAGGGGAAAATGGCCGCAGCAAAAGACCAATAAAATCCAATAATGCACTTTATAACAAAACAAATGAAAATGAATAAAGATTCCAAAAAATCCTTAAAAATATGACGCAAAAAAAAAAAAAAAAACAGACTGCGTGTGACTTATGGAACTTTCATTATTCCACTAGTAATCTGGTGTTCAGAGTATTGCTCCAAAGTGATCATACTTGGTTACTGCTCTCGCCTTGCAGTGCTGAGTCTCCGGTTCGAATCCCAGCCAGGTTAACATCTGCAAGGAGTTTGTATGTTCTCCCCGTATTTGTGTGGGTTTCCTCCGGGCACTCCGGTTTCCTCCCACATCACAAAAACATACAGATAAGTTACCGTATTTTCCGTCGTATAAGACGCACTTTTTCTCCCCCCAAAAATGGGGAAAAAAGGTCTCTGCGTCTTATATGGCAAAGGCAGGGAATCCCCGACCTCCGAACGCCCGCCGATATGAACCGTCGCCATGTCCGGGATTCCCTGCCTGTGTGTGCCCGCTCCCCCGTGTCTATTACCACTGCACTAATTGAAATAATGGTTCAGGCAGCCGGGTCACATACCATATGGATCTGTGTCTTGTGTAATGCCGTCTCCTGTGCTGCCTCTTTGGCCCTGTATTCCCGTATCTCTCTATCTCCGCTCCCCTTGTGCATATGTAAAGTATTGGGCATCTGGCTGCAGTACCGCATGGGCGCGAGGATCACCGTCCTGTCTCATGTGCGTGTCCGGCTCTATTGAAAGGCTCGTTCTGATCGCGTCATCAGAACGAGGCCGGCCGCGCACATGAGACAGGACTGTGATCCTTGCGGCCATGCGGTACTGCAGCCAGATGCCCGATACTTTATATATGCACTATGGGAGCAGAGATAGAGAGAGCGGGAACACGGGGCCGAAGAGGCAGCACAGGAGACGGCATTACACAAGACACAGATCTCAGTGGCCATATGGTATGTGATCCGGCTGCCTGAACTATTGTTACAGGGGAGAGCGCAGCTACACATTTGGCATCAGGGAATGGGGACACAGGAGGCCACCATTTGGGGTAGAACATGTATAAGATGCTCCTGGAATATGGGCGCACCAGGTTTAGTATACATATATTTTTTCCTTGGTTTGTGCCCTTTAAACCTAGGTGCGTCTTATATTCCAGAGCGTCTTATATGGCGTAAAATACAGTAATTGGCTTCCCCCTAAATTGGCCCTAGACTACAATACATACACTACACGATACATGCATAGACACATGACTATGGTAGGGACTAGATTGTGAGCCCCTCTGAGGGACAGTTCGAGACAAGACAATATACTCTGTACAGCGCTGTGTAATATGTCGGCGCTATACAAATACTTAAATAAATGTAAAAAATTGTCATATGTCTATGTATGTATCATGTAGTGTATGTATCAGTCTAGGGCCAATTTTAGGGGGAAGCCAATTAACTTATCTGTATGTTTTTGAAATTGTGGGAGTAAAACGGAGTGCCCAGAGAAAACCCACGCAGACATAAGGAGAACATACAAACTCCTTGCAGATGTTAACCTGGCTGAGAGGTGAACCGGCGACCCAGCAATGCAAGAGCGCTGAACACTAAGCCACCGTGCTGCCCTAATTAGTTGATGTTTTTGTACTATCAGCTTCCAAAGAGACTGACAAATTCCCCCAGGTAAACTGATTATATAGTGTGTACCACTAAGGCTGCATCTGAAATGACCACCAGCTCAGTGTGAAGCACATAAATAGATTTTCTGCACACTTTGCATTCAATTCAGATGCAAATCATATGCAAATCTGCTACCAAGACAAGTGCCAACATTTATTAAACTAGGAGGAACTTTAGCATATTGGAATTGGTTTGCATGCAAAGTATATTATAGTGGTATGCGCTGGCGTTCTCCTCGCTGTTCAACCAAATGCTCACAAGTCACAAGAATCATTAAGTGGATAGCACAATACATCTGTTATGTAAGTAGAAGTAGTATTTATCTACTTATATATGTGTTTTTTTATTTCTAGGTCAGCATGGGTGTCGCTTGTTCTTTAATCAAGGGTACGATTTACAAAGTACAGGCACAGCTATGGGCACAATATTCGCACCGGCCTTTGCCAATTTATATTTGGCACACTGGGAAGAGTTTGCTCTCTGTAAGTGATCTATGGGCCCTGAGTCTTGTGCTATGGTGGAGGTTTATCGATAATGCCTTTTTTCTATGGCAAAGAACAGAGGCATCCTTGGTACAATAATCATAAATCAGTACAATTTGAAGTTTACAGCAGAGTACATCAGTGAAAGCATCAATTATTTGGACCTCACAGTACATATTGATTCCAATGAAGTTTGTACAAGGACAGGACTGGGCAACCTTTAAGCGGCCCGGTTTGAAGCCTGCGGGCCGCATTCCTAACATATTTTCCCTCCTCCCTCCCTTATTGCAGAGTTGTGAGCTGGGTGAAAGGGAATGGTTAACTCACCTAATCACTGCTTCCAGCCTTGGGTCACCATGGCTACGTCGGCGTCATGTGGGATGCCATCAGGAAGTGCCCGCAGGTAATATGGCCCCCAGGCTGTAGTTTACCCAGCTCCATACTAGGACCTTCTCCAAACCGGTGGGTTGTAACAGTTTCATCAATACAGACAGTTGCTATCTATTCAATATAACTAAGGCACAGTCTGTGCGCGTCTTAGGCACAACTGTTCTAAGAAAGAAGGCTATACTAGAGAAATACGATTTTTCTCTGAAAGGTCCTTCTTTAAAAATAAGTCAGATAAGACAATGAGATTATGCACATGCAATGCACATGCACATGCAATGCGTTTCACGGGTCTGACCCAGTTTCCTCAGGCCAATACAAGTGGCGCAGTACCAAGAGCCGGTAGTATAGAGAGCCTTCCCTACGTGCTTCACGGCTCTGAGCCCGCTTACTCAGGACAATACAAGTGCTGCAGTACCAATACATAGTTCACAACTGTCCCTCTTTTCAAGAGACAGTCCCTCTTTGAGACCCCTGTCCCTCTTTCTTCCTCATTTGACTCTCTTTCAGGACTGCTGTATAGATCTGTGTAAATATATGTATTATTCTACTGAAAAAAAAAGTGTTTTATTGACTCTAAACTTTATTCCCATCCTTTAAATTAATATAGTTCTTAATTTCAAATGTTAATACAAAGAAAGGAAGGTGGAAACCGCTCACCCCAGAAAGAGCAGTGCCAGACCAGGATGGCTAATCCTAGGAAATACTTGAAACGAAGAAGGTCCGCACGATGCTCCTAAGATCCTATGTCTTTATTTATGGACGTATCCAAAAAGGTCAACACACATCACCAGCTGACATGTTTCGGACCTACTGGTCCTTATTCATAGCTAGAGTGCAAATGGCACAAAGGCCTCCTATATACCCTCCTTCAGTGGAGTGGGTGGTTCCCGAGACCAAGCCCAGGGAAACACCCCTAACCCCACACACAGGAAGGGATATGTACAATGTAGAATACAACACCTAAAAAAGACAAAATAGGCATTGCTGCTTAATCCATGGCTAGAAGTTTGGATCAAGACAGGAGGCCTACAGGCATAACGTACAAAGTTCCAATCACATCCAACACCAATAAATGCATGTTAGAAAAATGATATCATAAAACCTATAAAAATAGGTCTCACACATCTTGTTCTTATGGCACATAAGGAGCAGCGTATTTTGAGAAGCAATACTGGTGCACAGGATGGTTATAGCAGTGCACCTAGATCCAGACTGGAGGTGTACTCTAGGACTCCTAAACCACCATCTATGAACTCTGCCAGCAGGGATGCAACAGTCAAGTTGAAACATAAAGACACTATAAGCACCCAGCCGGAGATTCCCCCGCTGGAATCGATTGGAATTGAAAAATGCAAGCCCATACCTCCTTCTGTTGTAGCTGCGGGAGCATTTGCCGGGACTGACCCTTTGCTGCAGGCGGATGCTTCTTTTGAGGGGGATGCCGTGCGCACACAGCTGCTGGAGGATGATGGAGTTGCCCCGCATATCGCTGCCCTGGAACGAGCGGGCATTCGTGTCCGAGGTCTGACGGAGCAGAGGAGGAGACATTCAATGGGACCTGGGGTCTCATCGCGAGATGCGGCCCTGGTGATGTCATCACTTGGCGCCAGACCCAAGCAAGCGAGAGAGGCTGCCGACATGGTGGTGGGTGCGGGTGATGAATGCGTCCAGTCCCGCCCGCACTGCAGACAACTGGTGAAAGGTCTCTTGCAGGATTGGAGCCATGATGCAGCCAGACAAGAGGTAAATGACGCCTTCTCAGTAGATAAGTCTGGAGATGTACGCAGTGCGGAGACATCTGAGAACGACAGGAGGGAGGAAGTTGTGACTCTTGGGGGGCCTAATTCTCAGTTGGGGACATCGGGGGCTCATGAAGCCTTCCCTCCTGTTTCTGATAGCCAGCCTGTTGAGCACACACTGTTGCAGCAGGAGCAAGAGGCCACATGGCAGTGGCCTTCTGCTGCAGAGATTGCAAGACAGATGCAAACAGCCACCTTCCCAAATCAAGAGCCTATTACTTCCGCTGATAACTGTGAACCCCAAGTTAAAAGAGCAGGTGAGACAGACAATCATCTCATAGGTTTGGGGGATTTGGCATACGATTTCACTAGGTGTCAGAAGTTTGCAGCGGTGTTCTCAAGGCAGCCATATGTCGGGGACATTGAACCAGAAATAGGCTTGAGGACATCCTTTGCACAATTGGAGTCTCTCACTGAGAAGGAGACTAAGATTTGGTGGGATTTGACCACATTAAAGCAATATGTAGCTGAAAAAATCATACCAAGGGGACTTCGCATTAAAAAAGTACCCACAACTTTGTATTCTGAGCAATTCATATTGGAATGGAATGGGATCCTCACGGACTGTTCCCTGGCTCTGATGAGACTTATTATTTCTTACGAAGAAACCAAATTGGTGGATCTAAGGTTCAAAATTACTGACCTGGAAACAAATATCGTCAGATTTGAAAAATTTGAACAGTATGATAAATTGCATAATAGAATGCGTGAGAACATTGCTAAATTAGAGTCCATTATTACTGAAACAAAAAGAACCAAGTATTTAAGGGATGTTGAGGATTATAGGCGTGAGGTGGTATATGAATGGGGGAAGTGGGAGTCTATGGCCAGGTCACCTAGGTCACCCAGGCCCATTCTACGCAGCTCACGTAAAAACCATGGTAGATGAGTTAGTTTTAGCTCCCCGGAGGTGTCGGACTTTTCCGACTCCTCAGATCCCAGGAAACCTATCCAGCATAGGAGAGTTGTGGATCACAATACTTCTGTAACCTCAAAAAACCTCCAGGGTCAAGTTACCCCCCACAGGACACAGAGAAAAGGCCGCAGGAAGGGCAGGAGAGGGGGAGACGGAAGACCAGACGGGCGGGAGTGAAACATAGGACCAAAAGGGGTAGTCCAGGGGGAGTCACACCATGTAATGTAGTCAATTTGTCAAAATACGAGCTTACTGATATGGAAAAGGATGTTCTCGCGAAGGGTCTCTCATTTGCACCTACTAATCACATGGATGTATTTACAACCATTATAGATGTTAACAGGTTTGTGAGAACCATCCTTCTGCGGAAACATTTTTTAAAATGTGAGAGTGGGACCTCTGGCACTAGGGCTACGATGGGCGCGACTGATATTGGAGATTTTGAGGAAACTAGGGCCAGATGGGCTTTGGACTGTCTGGCAGCTGAAAACTCAGGATTAATCTCCTTAGATGATGTAAAGCCCATTCGTGCTCGGAATCCAGATTTCTACCCTCTAGCTAGCAGGACCCACCATGTAGAGACCTTTCAGGAGCTGGTGGAGAGGGACTTGGTAGAGCTGGAGGGTACCCATAGCCCTGGGAACTCCAATTTGTCGCATCGCGAGCGACAGGCCCTCCAGAGCCTTAAGAGTAATTCTAATATTGTCATTTGAAATGCAGACAAAGGGGGGGCCGTTGTCGTTCTCGATAGCGACAGTTACAAAATGGAGGCTTTAAGACAATTGGGGGACCCCACAGTTTATCAGAGACTCAAAGGAGACCCCATGAGAGGCTTCCAGATGGAGCTCTTTGATCTTCTGTCCTTTGGTCGAGATTTGGGGGTTTTGGATCAGAAACTTTTTGACTATTTGGCAGTGACCCACCCTGTCACCCCGATCTTCCACCACCTTCCCAAAATCCACAAGCCGGGCGCTCCCCCGGAGGGCAGGCCCATTGTGGCTGGCATTGGCTCTCTGGGGGAGCGCCTGAGCGAGTGGATTGATTCTCTGTTACAACCATTTGTGGTGAGGCTCCCAGGCTACATCAGAGATACTAAGCATTTACTTGCAAGTCTGGAGGGTCTTTCTTGGAATGACCACTTTGTGTGGGTGACAATCGATGTCAAGGCTTTGTACTCATGCATACCTCATGATTTGGCCATCCAGGCTATTGAACATCACCTGGAAAAATATTCAGCGTATTCTGAGGATTTGAGAACCTTCATATGTTTGGCCGTCGGGTACCTCCTGTCCCGCAATTATTTCTCGTTTGATGGTGGCTTCTACCTCCAGAGGTGTGGCGCCTCCATGGGGGCCAAGTTTTCTCCGTCTCTAGCCAACCTATATATGGGTTGGTGGGAGGAGTGCCACATCTTTGGGGGTGGGAGCCGCCGTCTGGGGGACGTTGCGTGGTACGGGAGGTACATTGACGACCTTCTTCTGGTGTGGAAGGGCAACCCTGAGGATATCCCCCTATTTATGAGGGAACTGAACACCAATACCTTTAATTTACAATTTACCTCCAATTGGGGGGTGGATTCTATAGATTATTTGGATGTAACTTTAGTAGGAGATTCCCATGAGGGGAGGATACATTCTAGGACCTACAGAAAGCCATGTAGTGGGAACACAACCCTCCGGGCTACTAGCTGTCACCCGAAACATACTATACGGGGGGTCCCAGTGGGGGAGTTTACCAGGGCCCGCCGCAACTGCTCGAGGGGGGCTTGGCTTGAGGAGGAGTTTGTAACGGTAGGGACCAGATTGAAAGAGAGAGGGTACCCCAACTGGATGATCAATAGAGCGCAGGTCAGGGCCAATTCCAAAAGCAGGGATTCTTTGCTGAAAAATGCAGATGACTCAGATGCGAATGTTGGGGTTTCCAAACCCACCTTTGTAACAACGTACAGTGAGGAATTTGACAAGATCGTGTCTATTCTTAAAAAGTATCTCCCAGTTTTGGAGGGTGATGAGGACCTGCGCTGTGTTTTGCAACAGGGGGTACGCTTCGCAAGTAGGCGTGCTCCCACTTTGGCCCAATCATTGTCTCCTAGTCTGTATGAGTCCCGAACCAGGTCTTCTACCTGGTTGAATCTGTTGGGATCATACAGATGTGGAGTGAGAACATGTCACTACTGTAAGGTCCATACTCGAACTCGGGTTGCCACGTCGACTTCGAACGGACGCAGTTTCCCCATTAAGCAATTTGTAAATTGCGGGACGTCGAATGTGGTGTATCTCATCACTTGTGGGGCATGTGCCCTACAGTATGTAGGATGCACCACAAGATCGTTACGCGCTAGAATAGGGGAACATTACTGTGGTCCGGCCTGGCTTAGCACCAATATCTCCAATGTGGCGAAACATTTTCGCCAGGTCCACCAAGGTGACATGTCCTCCTTCTCCTTCCATGCCTTAGAGAGAGTTTTGCCTGCACAGAGAGGGGGGGACACAACTAAACGGCTTAAGAGTCGGGAGGCCTTATGGATTTTCAGAATGGGTACGAGACTCCCAAAAGGTCTGAACTCCCGCTGGGATCTGGCACTCCTAACTTAGGGTTCACTTCCTCTATATACGCTGCTCCTTGATGGTTTTAATTGTACAATTCACATTTTTTACATATTTTTATAGGTTTTATGATATCATTTTTCTAACATGCATTTATTGGTGTTGGATGTGATTGGAACTTTGTACGTTATGCCTGTAGGCCTCCTGTCTTGATCCAAACTTCTAGCCATGGATTAAGCAGCAATGCCTATTTTGTCTTTTTTAGGTGTTGTATTCTACATTGTACATATCCCTTCCTGTGTGTGGGGTTAGGGGTGTTTCCCTGGGCTTGGTCTCGGGAACCACCCACTCCACTGAAGGAGGGTATATAGGAGGCCTTTGTGCCATTTGCACTCTAGCTATGAATAAGGACCAGTAGGTCCGAAACATGTCAGCTGGTGATGTGTGTTGACCTTTTTGGATACGTCCATAAATAAAGACATAGGATCTTAGGAGCATCGTGTGGACCTTCTTCGTTTCAAATACAAAGAAAAATGGATCAGGATAGAAAGGGCCAGTGTGGTTTGAATTATAAAACAACATAGTTTTCTTTCGATATCTTTATAGTATGTGTAAGTAGGGGTGTGGCATAGACCTTGCTTAAATGTCCCTCTTTCTAATCTCAAAAAGTTGGGATGTATGCCAATAGCCAATAGTATTGAGCGCCTCATAATAGGGGTGTGATGTGTGTAATGTGGCTGCACAGTGTGCCTGTAACGAGGTATAAACACACTATGTACATAAGGAATGTGGGAAGTAATAGGGGTGTGATGTGTAATGTGGCTGCACAGTGTGCCTGTAATGAGGTATAAACACACTATGTACACAGGGAATGTGATAAGTAATAGGGGTGTGATGTGTAATGTGGCTGCACAGTGTGCCTGTAATGAGGTATAAACACACTATGTACACAGGGAATGTGAGAAGTAATAGGGGTGTGATGTGTAATGTCACTGCACAGTGTGCCTGTAATGAGGTATAAACACACTATGTACACAGGGAATGTGAGACGTAATAGGGTGTGATGTGTAATGTGACTGCACAGTGTGCCTGTAATGAGATATAAACACACTATGTACACAGGGAATGTGAGAAGTAATAGGAGTGTGATGTGTGTAATGTGACTGCACAGTGTGCCTGTAATGAGGTATAAACACACTATGTACACAGGGAATGTGAGGAGTAATAGGGGTGTGATGTGTGTAATGGGACAGCACAGTGTGCCTGTAATGAGGTATAAACACACTATGCACACAGGGAATGTGAGAAGTAATAGGGTGTGATGTGTAATGTGACTGCACAGTGTGCCTGTAATGAGATATAAACACACTATGTACACAGGGAATGTGAGAAGTAATAGGAGTGTGATGTGTGTAATGTGACTGCACAGTGTGCCTGTAATGAGGTATAAACACACTATGTACACAGGGAATGTGAGAAGTAATAGGGGAGTGATGTGTGCAATGTGACTGCACAGTGTGCCTGTAATGAGATATAAACACACTATGTACACCGGGAATGTGAGAAGTAATAGGGGTGTGATGTGTGTAATGTGACTGCACAGTGTGCCTGTAATGAGGTATAAACACACCATGTACACAGGGAATGTGAGAAGTAATAGGGGTGTGATGTGTGTAATGTGACTGCACAGTGTGCCTGTAATGAGGTATAAACACACCATGTACACAGGGAATGTGAGAAGTAATAGGGGAGTGATGTGTGCAATGTGACTGCACAGTGTGCCTGTAATGAGGTATAAACACACTATGTACACAGGGAATGTGAGAAGTAATAGGGGTGTGATGTGTGTAATGTGACTGCACAGTGTGCCTGTAATGGGGTATAAACACACTATGTACATAGGGAATGTGAGAAGTAATAGGGGTGTGATGTGTGTAATGTGACTGCACAGTGTGCCTGTAATGAGGTATAAACACACTATGTACACAGGGAAAGTGAGATGTAATAGGGGTGTGATGTGTGTTATGTGACTGCACAGTGTGCCTGTAATGAGGTATAAACACACTATGCACACAGGGAATGTGAGAAGTAATAGGGGTGTAATGTGTAATGTGACTGCACAGTGTGCTTGTAATGAGGTATAAACACACTATGTACACAGGGAATGTGAGAGGTAATAGGGGTGTAATGTGTAATGTGACTGCACAGTGTGCCTGTAATGAGGTATAAACACACCATGTACACAGGGAATGTGAGAAGTAATAGGGGAGTGATGTGTGCAATGTGACTGCACAGTGTGCCTGTAATGAGGTATAAACACACTATGTACACAGGGAATGTGAGAAGTAATAGGGGTGTGATGTGTGTAATGTGACTGCACAGTGTGCCTGTAATGGGGTATAAACACACTATGTACATAGGGAATGTGAGAAGTAATAGGGGTGTGATGTGTGTAATGTGACTGCACAGTGTGCCTGTAATGAGGTATAAACACACTATGTACACAGGGAATGTGAGAAGTAATAGGGGTGTGATGTGTGTAATGTGACTGCACAGTGTGCCTGTAATGAGGTATAAACACACTATGTACACAGGGAATGTGAGGAGTAATAGGGGTGTGATGTGTGTAATGGGACAGCACAGTGTGCCTGTAATGAGGTATAAACACACTATGCACACAGGGAATGTGAGAAGTAATAGGGTGTGATGTGTAATGTGACTGCACAGTGTGCCTGTAATGAGGTATAAACACACTATGTACACAGGGACTGTGAGAAGTAATAGGGGTGTGGTGTGTGTAATGTGACTGCACTGTGTGCCTGTAATGAGGTATAAACACACTATGTACACAGGGGATGTGAGAAGTAATAGGGGTGTGATGGGTGTGAAGTGTGTAATGTGACTGCACAGTGTGTCTGTAATGAGGTATAAAAACACTATGTACACAAGGAAAGTGATAAGTGGTGTGATATGTGTAATGTGACTACATAGCATAATTCCTAGCATAACCAGTCTTTTAATATTTAATATTGATCACTCACCTGTTCTACTCTTTGTAAGATGGTCCTCCTCCTTAGTTGTCCTCATCATGTCCCCCTCCTCTGCAGACTGCTGATCACTTCTCACATATGTTTCTTCTTCTTCCTTTTTAATTGTCCTCATCATGCAACCCCACTCCATAGACTGCTGATCACACCTCACATACGTCTCTTCTTCCTCTTTAATTGTCCCCATCATGCCTCCTTCCTCCATAGACTGCTGATCACTCCTCACGTACGTCTCTTGTTCTTTGAGCTCAGACATTAGTTCTGAAAAGAATAACACATTTTGGCTGTAAGATATTAACAGTAATAAACAGAGCACAGAAAAGAACATAATTTTGCTAGGGGGTGATAATTTCCCATAAGCTGTGGTCTCCTGCACATTCAGTACCACAGTCCTCTCTTCCAGTGTGCCTTGCTCATCATCTGGTGCTTCTCTCCTCCTCTCCATGCACACATTCCTGGGAGGTTACAGCAGTGCTGGCAGCGGTAGATGGATCAGGATGTGAAGAGAGAACAGCTGGAGGAAGATTGGACCATATAGATACTTTGGGATATTCTCAGGACTAAAGCCCCACTTTTCTAAAAGTGAATATCCACAACTTCCTGCAAGCTCTCTCCTTACAGATGTATGCGCCTGGATTCCTGCGCACACCCTTCATATCACTAAACATACCCCCATTACCTGGTATAACATTCCCATCAGCCACTTCTCAGCCATATAAAGCCAGTCACTGATAACATAAGCTCTCCTGAGAGATGTATGTCCCTGGATTCCTGCTCACACCCTTCATATCACTAAACATTCCCCCATTACCTGGTATAACATTCCCATCAGCCACTTCTCAGCCATATAAAGCCAGTCACTGATAACATAAGCTCTCTCCTGAGAGATGTATGCGCCTGGATTCTGCTCACACCCTTCATATCACTAAACATTCCCCCATTACCTGGTATAACATTCCCATCAGCCACTTCTCAGCCATATAAAGCCAGTCACTGATAACATAAGCTCTCCTTACAGATGTATGCGCCTGGATTCTGCTTACACCCTTCATATCACTAAACATTCCCCCATTACCTGGTATAACATTCCCATCAGCCACTTCTCAGCCATATAAAGCCAGTCACTGATAACATAAGCTCTCCTTACAGATGTATGCGCCTGGATTCTACTCACACCCTTCATATCACTAAACATTCCCCCATTACCTGGTATAACATTCCCATCAGCCACTTCTCAGCCATATAAAGCCAGTCACTGATAACATACGCTCTCCTTACAGATGTATGTGCCTGGATTCTGCTCACACCCTTCATACCGTCTTTTCCCGAATTTAAGACCTACTCTGAAAATAAGACCTAGCTTATATTTCGAGTATGCTCGAAATATAAGCCATCCTCCTTATATAAGGCCTAGTGCCAGGGACATAGCCGGTGCTGGGGACCTGCTCCCTGACACAAACCCCCCCCCCCACCCCCCCCCCCCCCGCCCGTTTGCCCGCTCGCTTGCCCGCTTTACCTCCTAAGTTCTATGCTCCCAGTCCCCTCCATTAAGGAAGTCCGGATCCCTTGCTGCTTAACCTCCGCATAATTTACACCGCAGATCAGCGGTGACGTCAGCCATGTAGTCCGGGAACAGCTCCGCCCTGTACAGGAAGTAAACAGAGATAACTTCCTGTTCAGGGCAGCGCTTACCAGACTACATCAGCTGCCTTTACCGCTAATCTGCAGTGTGAATTATGCGGAGCAAAAGCAGCAGGGGATCCGGACTTCCTTAATGGAGGGGACTGGGAGCATAGAACTTAGGAGGTAAAGCGGGCAAGCGAGCGGGCAAACGGGCGGGCGGGGGGGGGGGGGATCAGGGAGCAGGTCCCCAGCGCCGGCTATGTCCCTGGCACTAATCCTTATATAAGGAGAATACCGGTATATACCGGTACAATTGCTATACAATAGGGATTTAGCTATAGCCAGGAGGAATCTGGCTATATACTAATGGGAGATCTGGCTACCCCCCGGAATGTAAGACCTCCCCGAAAATAAGCCCTAGCACATCTTCTGAAGGACAAAATAATATAAGACAGGGTCTTATTTTCGGGGAAACACGGTATCACTAAACATTCCCCCATTACCTGGTATAACATTCCCATCAGCCACTTCTCAGCCATATAAGGCCGGTCACTGATAACATAAGCTCTCCCTACAGATGTATGCGCCTGGATTCTGCTCACACCCTTCATATCACTAAACATTCCCCCATTACCTGGTATTACATTCCCATCAGCCACTTCTCAGCCATATAAAGCCGGTCACTGATAACATAAGCTCTCCTTACAGATGTATGCACCTGGATTCTGCTCACACCCTTCATATCACTAAACATTCCCCCATTACCTGGTATAACATTCCCACCAGCCACTTCTCAGCCATATAAAGCCAGTCACTGATAACATAAGCTCTCCTTAGAGATGTATGTGCCTGGATTACTGCATATCCTTCATATCACTAAACATTCCCCCATTACCTGGTATAACATTCCCATCAGCCACTTCTCAGCCATATAAAGCCAGTCACTGATAACATAAGCTCTCCTTACAGATGTATGCGCCTGGATTCTACTCACACCCTTCATATCACTAAACATTCCCCCATTACCTGGTATAACATTCCCATCAGCCACTTCTCAGCCATATAAAGCCAGTCACTGATAACATCTCCTTACAGATGTATGTGCCTGGATTCTGCTCACACCCTTCATATCACTAAACATTCCCCCATTACCTGGTATAACATTCCCATCAGCCACTTCTCAGCCATATAAAGCCAGTCACTGCTAACATAAGCTCTCCCTACAGATGTATGCACCTGGATTCTGCTCACACCCTTCATATCACTAAACATTCCCCCATTACCTGGTATAACATTCCCATCAGCCACTTCTCAGCCATATAAAGCCAGTCACTGATAACATAAGCTCTCCTTACAGATGTATGCGCCTGGATTCTGCTCACACCCTTCATATCACTAAACATTCCCCCATTACCTGGTATAACATTACCATCAGCCACTTCTCAGCCATATAAAGCCGGTCACTGATAACGTAAGCTCTCCTGAGAGATGTATGCGCCTAGATTCTGCTCACACCCTTCATATCACTAAACATTCCCCCATTACCTGGTATAACATTCCCATCAGCCACTTCTCAGCCATATAAAGCCAGTCACTGATAACATAAGCTCTCCTTACAGATGTTTGCGCCTGGATTCTGCTCACACCCTTCATATCACTAAACATTCCCCCATTACCTGGTATAACATTCCCATCAGCCACTTCTCAGCCATATAAGGCCAGTCACTGATAACATAAGCTCTCTCCTGAGAGATGTATGCGCCTGGATTCTGCTCACACCCTTCATATCACTACATATTCCCCCATTACCTGGTATAACATTCCCATCAGCCACTTCTCAGCCATATAAAGCCAGTCACTGATAACATAAG
Source organism: Hyperolius riggenbachi (assembly GCF_040937935.1). Lineage (NCBI taxonomy): Eukaryota > Metazoa > Chordata > Amphibia > Anura > Hyperoliidae > Hyperolius > Hyperolius riggenbachi. Next base: position 264,992,166 of record NC_090655.1, read on the forward strand.
CTCTCCTTACAGATGTATACGCCTGGATTCTGCTCACACCCTTCATATCACTAAACATTCCCCCATTACCTAGTATAACATTCCCATCAGCCACTTCTCAGCCATATAAAGCCAGTCACTGATAACATAAGCTCTCTCCCTACAGATGTATGCACCTGGATTCTGCTCACACCCTTCATATCACTACATATTCCCCCATTACCTGGTATAACATTCCCATCAGCCACTTCTCAGCCATATAAAGCCAGTCACTGATAACATAAGCTCTCTCCCTACAGATGTATACGCCTGGATTCTGCTCACACCCTTCATATCACTAAACATTCCCCATTACCTAGTATAACATTCCCATCAGCCACTTCTCAGCCATATAAAGCCAGTCACTGATAACATAAGCTCTCCTGAGAGATGTATGCACCTGGATTCTGCTCACACCCTTCATATCACTAAACGTTCCCCCATTACCTGGTATAACATTCCCATCAGCCACTTCTCAGCCATATAAAGCTGGTCACTGATAACATAAGCTCTCCTTACAGATGTATGCGCCTGGATTCTGCTCACACCCTTCATATCACTAAACGTTCCCCCATTACCTGGTATAACATCCCCATTAGCCACTTCTCAGCCATATAGAGCCAGGCACTGATAACATAAGCTCTCTCCTTACAGATGTATGTGCCTGGATTCTGCTCACACCCTTCATATCACTAAACATACCCCCATTACCTGGTATAACATTCCCATCAGTCACTTCTCAGCCATATAGAGCCAGGCACTGATAACATAAGCTCTCCTTACAGATGTATGCACCTGGATTCTGCTCACACCATTCATATCACTGAACATTCCCCCCATTACCTGGTATAACATTCCCATCAGCCAGTTCTTAGCCATATAAAGCCAGTCACTGATAACATAAGCTCTCCTTACAGATGTATGCGCCTGGATTCTGCTCACACCCTTCATATCACTAAACATTCCCCCATTACCTGGTATAACATTCCCATCAGCCACTTCTCAGCCATATAAAGCCAGTCACTGATAACATAAGCTCTCCTTACAGATGTATGCGCCTGGATTCTGCTCACACCCTTCATATCACTAAGAATTCACCTTCTACCTCAGTATAAGATTCCCATCAGACAGCTTCCAGCGCCTGCCTAGTTTAGAGGACTCAGCAGGAAACCTAATAGAGAAATTCTGCTATCTTGTTTGGGTGGACAGCACCCTATCAAACTGCTAGGCCTCAGACAGTGTGCAGAAAACTACGCCCACACGATTCAGCCAATCACAATGGTTTTTTTGCTGTAGAAGATGTTGTGATCATGGCCAGATTTCAGGCAAGGCCGCAAAGGCCATGGCCTAGGGCGCAAGAAAAGCTAGGGGCGTACTGTACGCAGCAGGCTAGCAGTAGCAGTTAGCCTTCTGAACATTCATCCTACTAGGCAGAGTTTGCACATAGGTTTTGGCAGCTACCATCAGCCAGATCTGGCACTCAGGGGAAGAAGGGACAGCGAACGGGCACTTACAGTGATCTCTGTGCTGCCTGCCATTCACCGAATGTGGCACTCGGAGCTTACAATCTAATGAAACCCTGACATCATGTCACTAGCTGTCCTCACAGGAGCTTACAATCTGATCCCTACTGTGTTGAGGGGGGAAAGTTTAGGGTGCTGCCTGTCCAGGGGCAGCTGGTGATAGTGGGCCTTGGGCAGTAAAAATCCGGCCCTGGCTGTGATTGGATAGCTGTGCCCTATAAGGTTTCCTGCTATAAACTGTTTAAATCCAGTCATCAATGACATAGCAATATAGAAATATAGATACAGGAAAGGGGACACCAAGAGCCCAATATAGTATGTACTGGTTATGGATGAGATAATGAAAAGTAAGTATAGTTATACTCAGTTATACCACTCAGGAAACCACTGTATAAGCAGGTGGGGAGATTATACCTGTCCCCACTCAGGATTAAGAAGTCGCTCTCCATAGATCACAAAAAGGGGCATCACCCCTTCATTACGGGTGTACAATGTGAAGGTAAATAGAGGCGCCAGTAGGATAAAAAAAAAGGTAAAATGTTTAAAAATAAACGAGGTGGAGGTGGACTTACCTCCTCAAAGTATACATTCCAAGATTCAGTACAACACGTTTCGAAAGAATGACCCTTCTTCATCAGGCAATATGGGTTGGAGTGTACAGCTGTGGGTCAGAGACAGCAGGCTTAGATATGGCACGCATAATGAACAAATGAGTAAACAAATACATAAATATACAGATAAATATATAAAAAATGCATATTCAAAAAGATGTGCTGCAAGTTTGTATTCATCCCATAGGATATATATTTGTACAATATCATTACTAATGTGTGTCTACTTGGAGGAGGTAAGTCCACCTTCGCCTCCTCTATTTTTAAACATTTTACGTTTTTTTTTTCCTACTGGTGCCTCTGTTTACCTTCACAACATAGCAATATAGCTCAAGGTTTTAGTTTTATTTGCCAATTTCAATACCTGGAAGATTGAGAAGAGGGGGTAACCAGATGGTGAATACTATAAACAGATTATATAAGCAAGCTCTCATGCTACATGGAAGTGGTAAAACTGGCCAATCAAAATTGGATATGTTTATGCACCATAATGCTTTAGGCTGGTTTCACAGTAGGACGTTGCATTTTAGGGGACGTTATGGTCGCATAGCCTGGTGCTCTCTGATGTGGACGTTAGAGTAAGCCGCGTTGTGCAGCTCACTCTGGCGTCTGTGATGCCGTGATGCGTACTCTTGGACGCATGCGGCATCACGTGGTCCTGCCCGGCCAATCGCCGCACAGAGCGGCAGCTCCAGGAAGTAAACACTGCACGTCACTGAGAGCAGTGAATATTAATTAGCCATGTGCCTGGCCGCTCCCCGCTCCTCCCCAACGTTACTGAGCATGTGCAAGCAGTCTAACGCGGCTCTGCCGTTTATAAAGTACTGCATGCAGTACGTTGTCTCATGGCGCAGTGTTACTAAGTAACGCAACGCAGGGCTGTGGAGTCGGAGTCGAAGTCAATTTTGGGCACCCGGAGTCGGAGTCGTGGTTTCAGAAACTGAGGAGTCAGAGTCGCATGATTTTTGTACAAAATCCACAGCCCTGTTAAGTATTAGACTAAGGAGTCGGAGCAATTTTGGGTACCCGGAGTCGGAGTCATGGTTTCCGAAACTGAGGAGTTGGAGTTGGAAGATTTTTATACCGACTCCACAGCCCTGACGCAACGTGGGCACGGTGAACAGCCCATTGATTAATCATTGCTGTGCGGTGGGGTGCGTTACAGGCTGCTCTAATGTGCCTCTGTAACGTCCCACTGTGAAACCAGCCTTAGGCTCTGCTCCCACTTATTCCGGACCACATACAGCCAATGGTAGCTGATGATCCGGCTTCTATATGGGGGAACGCATCCGCCTGCCCTGAATTATCCCGGACTGCACAGAAGAGTGGATCCCACGGATCCGTTGCAGCGTGACAAATATGAGTGGCTCCTATTTATGAAATAAGAGCCGTATTCACACAACAAAAGTTATATTTCTGCAAATGCCAAACTGAACAGGTGGGTTTTAGTCTGGATTTAAACACGTCCAGGGATGGAGCTGTCCTGATCTGTTGAGGTAGGGAGTTCCAAAATGTAGGGGCAGCATGACAGAAGGGTCTGGGACCAAAAGTTTCCAAATGGACTCTGGGTATGACTAGATTATTAGAACCTGTGGATCTGAGAATGCGGGGATTGCTACGCAGCTGTAACATTTCTTTCATGTATCCAGGGCCCAGATTATTCAGGGATTTAAATATCAGTAGGCCGATCTTGAATAGGACCCTCCATTCTATAGGTAGCCAGTGAAGGGAGTGCAGGACTGGCGTTATGTGGCAGTGACGGGGTTGGTTGGTTAGCAGTCTGGCAGCAGTATTCTGTATCAGCTGCACGCGGTACAAGACCTTTTTTGGAAGGCCAGTGTAGAGAGCATTGCAGTACAACTACCCAAGACCTTCCTTAGGGTGCTGCAATATTGGGGGGTGGGGATTTTAGAGGGCATAGAGCTACACTGCAGGATAATAAGCAATACTAGGAGTAGAAGGTGGGGCCCTAGCCTATTTTAGGGGACCTAGCAGAAACACATGCCTACCGAGAATGAGCTGTTGGAACTGCAGAGTTCCCTCCACAACAAAACAACCAATCAGAAGCCAGGAATGGCTCAGAACTATAAGACAAGATAGCCGACACAGAAGGAACGCTGCCGTTCTGATGGCTTGTATTCGGTGAGTATCCAATTTGTTTGTTTTTACTTTTTGTTACATATTTCATAAGGGATAACTGTCAGCTACAAGATGATGTCATTTTTATTAAATTCCATGGAACTGGAATGACACTATTAGTTTCACTAAATTATTATTAACTACATTAAAGTGAGTGGCGCTAGTCTGTGGAGGTTACTGCTGGGTCCCTTAAAGTAGACTTGCCCTAAAGAGGCTATACAGGGGGAATACCAGCACTGGAGGGACATGGCTATATTCCATATACATCTTCTCTTGTATCTGTGATGTGAATTATTACTAGGAAGGTGAGATGCCAGCACTGGAGGGACATGGCTATATTCCATATACATCTTCTCTTGTCTCTGTGATGTAACTGAATTATTACTAGGAAGGTGAGATGCCAGCACTGGAGGGACATGGCTATATTCCATATACATCTTCTCTTGTCTCTGTGATGTGACTGAATTATTACTAGGAAGGTGAGATGCCGGCACTGGGGGGACATAGCTATATTCCATATACATCTTCCCTTGTCTCTGTGATGTGACTGAATTATTACTAGGAAGGTGAGATGCCAGCACTGGAGGGACATGGCTATATTCCATATACATCTTCTCTTGTCTCTGTGATGTGACTGAATTATTACTAGGAAGGTGAGATGAGGGACATGGCTATATTCCATATACATCTTCTCTTGTCTCTGTGATGTGAGTTATTACTAGGAAGGTGAGTTGCCGGCACTGGGGGGACATGGCTATATTCCATATACATCTTCTCTTGTCTCTGTGATGTGAATTATTACTAGGCAGGTGAGATGCCAGCACTGGAGGGACATGGCTGTATTCCATATACATCTTCTCTTGTCTCTGTGATGTGACTGAATTATTACTAGGAAGGTGAGATGCCAGCACTGGAGGGACATGGCTATATTCCATATACATCTTCTCTTGTCTCTGTGATGTGACTGAATTATTACTAGCAAGGTGAGATGCCGGCACTGGAGGGACATGGCTATATTCCATATACATCATCTCTTGTCTCTGTGATGTGAGTTATTACTAGGAAGATGAGATGCCTGCACTGGAGGGACATGGCTATATTCCATATACATCTTCCCTTGTCTCTGTGATGTGAATTATTACTAGGAAGGTGAGATGCCAGCACTGGAGGGACATGGCTATATTCCATATACATCTTCTCTTGTCTCTGTGATGTGAATTATTACTAGGAAGGTGAGATGCCAGCACTGGAGGGACATGGCTATATTCCATATACATCTTCTCTTGTTTCTGTGATGTGAATTATTACTAGGAAGGTGAGATGCCAGCACTGGAGGGACATGGCTATATTCCATATACATCTTCTCTTGTCTCTGTGATGTGAATTATTACTAGGAAGGTGAGATGCCGGCACTGGAGGGACATGGCTATATTCCAAATATATCTTCTCTTGTATCTGTGATGTGACTGAATTATTACTAGGAAGGTGAGATGCCAGCACTGGGGGGACATGGCTATATTCCAAATACATCTTCTCTTGTCTCTGTGATGTGACTGAATTATTACTAGGAAGGTGAAATGCCAGCACTGGAGGGAAATGGCTATATTCCATATACATCTTCTCTTGTCTCTGTGATGTGACTGAATTATTACTAGGAAGGTGAGATGCCAGCACTGGAGGGACATGGCTATATTCCATATACATCTTCTCTTGTCTCTGTGATGTGACGGAATTATTACTAGGAAAGCGAGATGCTGGCACTGGAGGGACATGGCTATATTCCATATACATCTTCTCCGGTCTCTGTGATGTGACTGAATTATTACTAGGAAGGTGAGATGCCGGCACTGGGGGGACATGGCTATATTCCATATACATCTTCTCTTGTCTCTGTGATGTGAATTATTACTAGGAAGGTGAGATGCCAGCACTGGGGGGACATGGCTATATTCCATATACATCTTCTCTTGTTTCTGTGATGTGAATTATTACTAGAAAGGTGAGATGCCAGCACTGGAGGGACATGGCTATATTCCATATACATCTTCTCTTGTCTCTGTGATGTGACTGAATTATTACTAGGAAGGTGAGATGCCGGCACTGGAGGGACATGGCTATATTCCATATACATCTTCTCTTGTCTCTGTGATGTGAATTATTACTAGGAAGGTGAGATGCCAGCACTGGAGGGACATGGCTATATTCCATATACATCTTCTCTTGTCTCTGTGATGTGAATTATTACTAGGAAGGTGAGATGCCGGCACTGGAGGGACATGGCTATATTCCATATACATCTTCCCTTGTCTCTGTGATGTGAATTATTACTAGGAAGGTGAGATGCCAGCACTGGAGGGACATGGCTATATTCCATATACATCTTCTCTTGTCTCTGTGATGTGAATTATTACTAGGAAGGTGAGATGCCAGCACTGGAGGGACATGGCTATATTCCATATACATCTTCTCTTGTTTCTGTGATGTGAATTATTACTAGGAAGGTGAGATGCCAGCACTGGAGGGACATGGCTATATTCCATATACATCTTCTCGTCTCTGTGATGTGACTGAATTTTTACTAGGAAGGTGAGATGCCAGCACTGGAGGGACATGGCTATATTCCAAATATATCTTCTCTTATATCTGTGATGTGACTGAATTATTACTAGGAAGGTGAGATGCCAGCACTGGGGGGACATGGCTATATTCCAAATACATCTTCTCTTGTCTCTGTGATGTGACTGAATTATTACTAGGAAGGTGAAATGCCAGCCCTGGAGGGAAATGGCTATATTCCATATACATCTTCTCTTGTCTCTGTGATGTGACTGAATTATTACTAGGAAGGTGAGATGCCAGCACTGGAGGGACATGGCTATATTCCATATACATCTTCTCTTGTCTCTGTGATGTGACGGAATTATTACTAGGAAGGCGAGATGCTGGCACTGGAGGGACATGGCTATATTCCATATACATCTTCTCCGGTCTCTGTGATGTGACTGAATTATTACTAGGAAGGTGAGATGCCGGCACTGGGGGGACATGGCTATATTCCATATACATCTTCTCTTGTCTCTGTGATGTGAATTATTACTAGGAAGGTGAGATGCCAGCACTGGGGGGACATGGCTATATTCCATATACATCTTCTCTTGTTTCTGTGATGTGAATTATTACTAGAAAGGTGAGATGCCAGCACTGGAGGGACATGGCTATATTCCATATACATCTTCTCTTGTCTCTGTGATGTGAATTATTACTAGAAAGGTGAGATGCCAGCACTGGAGGGACATGGCTATATTCCAAATATATCTTCTCTTATATCTGTGATGTGACTGAATTATTACTAGGAAGGTGAGATGCCAGCACTGGGGGGACATGGCTATATTCCAAATACATCTTCTCTTGTCTCTGTGATGTGACTGAATTATTACTAGGAAGGTGAAATGCCAGCCCTGGAGGGAAATGGCTATATTCCATATACATCTTCTCTTGTCTCTGTGATGTGACTGAATTATTACTAGGAAGGTGAGATGCCAGCACTGGAGGGACATGGCTATATTCCATATACATCTTCTCTTGTCTCTGTGATGTGACGGAATTATTACTAGGAAGGCGAGATGCTGGCACTGGAGGGACATGGCTATATTCCATATACATCTTCTCCGGTCTCTGTGATGTGACTGAATTATTACTAGGAAGGTGAGATGCCGGCACTGGGGGGACATGGCTATATTCCATATACATCTTCTCTTGTCTCTGTGATGTGAATTATTACTAGGAAGGTGAGATGCCAGCACTGGGGGGACATGGCTATATTCCATATACATCTTCTCTTGTTTCTGTGATGTGAATTATTACTAGAAAGGTGAGATGCCAGCACTGGAGGGACATGGCTATATTCCATATACATCTTCTCTTGTCTCTGTGATGTGACTGAATTATTACTAGGAAGGTGAGATGCCGGCACTGGGGGGACATGGCTATATTCCATATACATCTTCTCTTGTCTCTGTGATGTGAATTATTACTAGGAAGGTGAGATGCCAGCACTGGGGGGACATGGCTATATTCCATATACATCTTCTCTTGTTTCTGTGATGTGAATTATTACTAGAAAGGTGAGATGCCAGCACTGGAGGGACATGGCTATATTCCATATACATCTTCTCTTGTCTCTGTGATGTGAATTATTACTAGGAAGGTGAGATGCCAGCACTGGAGGGACATGGCTATATTCCATATACATCTTCTCTTGTCTCTGTGATGTGAATTATTACTAGGAAGGTGAGATGCCGGCACTGGAGGGACATGGCTATATTCCATATACAGCTTCTCTTGTCTCTGTGATGTGACTGAATTATTACTAGGAAGGTGAGATGCCAGCACTGAAGGGACATGGCTATATTCCATATACATCTTCTCTTGTCTCTGTGATGTGACTGAATTATTACTAGGAAGGTAAGATGCAGACACTGGAGGGACATGGCTATATTCCATATACATCTTCTCTTGTCTCTGTGATGTGACTGAATTATTACTAGGAAGGTGAAATGCCAGCACTGGAGGGACATGGCTATATTCCATATACATCTTGTCTTGTCTTGTCTCTGTGATGTGACTGAATTATTACTAGGAAGGTGAGATGCCAGCACTGGAGGGAAATGGCTATATGCCATATACATCATCTCTTGTCTCTGTGATGTGACTGAATTATTACTAGGTAGGTGAGATGCTGGCACTGGAGGGACATGGCTATATTCCATATACATCTTCTCTTGTATCTGTGATGTGACCGAATTATTACTAGGAAGGTGAGATGCCGGCACTGGAGGGACATGGCTATATTCCATATACATCTTCTCTTGTCTCTGTGATGTGACTGAATTATTACTAGGAAGGTGAGATGCCGGCACTGGGGGGACATGGCTATATTCCATATACATCTTCTCTTGTCTCTGTGATGTGACTGAATTATTACTAGGAAGGTGAGATGCCAGCACTGGAGGGACATGGCTATACTCCATATACATCTTCTCTTGTCTCTGTGATGTGACTGAATTATTACTAGGAAGGTGAGATGCTGGCACTGGAGGGACATGGCTATATTCCATATACATCTTCTCTTGTCTCTGTGATGTGAATTATTACTAGGAAGGTGAGATGTCAGCACTGGAGGGACATGGCTATATTCCATATACATCTTCTCTTCTCTCTGTGATGTGACTGAATTATTACTAGGAAGGTGAGATGCCAGCACTGGAGGGACATGGCTATACTCCATATACATCTTCTCTTGTCTCTGTGATGTGACTGAATTATTACTAGGAAGGTGAGATGCCGGCACTGGGGGGACATGGCTATATTCCATATACATCTTCTCTTGTCTCTGTGATGTGACTGAATTATTACTAGGAAGGTGAGATGCCAGCACTGGAGGGACATGGCTATACTCCATATACATCTTCTCTTGTCTCTGTGATGTGACTGAATTATTACTAGGAAGGTGAGATGCCAGCACTGGAGGGAAATGGCTATATGCCATATACATCATCTCTTGTCTCTGTGATGTGACTGAATTATTACTAGGTAGGTGAGATGCTGGCACTGGAGGGACATGGCTATATTCCATATACATCTTCTCTTGTATCTGTGATGTGACCGAATTATTACTAGGAAGGTGAGATGCCGGCACTGGAGGGACATGGCTATATTCCATATACATCTTCTCTTGTCTCTGTGATGTGACTGAATTATTACTAGGAAGGTGAGATGCCAGCACTGGAGGGACATGGCTATACTCCATATACATCTTCTCTTGTCTCTGTGATGTGACTGAATTATTACTAGGAAGGTGAGATGCTGGCACTGGAGGGACATGGCTATATTCCATATACATCTTCTCTTGTCTCTGTGATGTGAATTATTACTAGGAAGGTGAGATGTCAGCACTGGAGGGACATGGCTATATTCCATATACATCTTCTCTTCTCTCTGTGATGTGACTGAATTATTACTAGGAAGGTGAGATGCCAGCACTGGAGGGACATGGCTATACTCCATATACATCTTCTCTTGTCTCTGTGATGTGACTGAATTATTACTAGGAAGGTGAGATGCCGGCACTGGGGGGACATGGCTATATTCCATATACATCTTCTCTTGTCTCTGTGATGTGACTGAATTATTACTAGGAAGGTGAGATGCCAGCACTGGAGGGACATGGCTATACTCCATATACATCTTCTCTTGTCTCTGTGATGTGACTGAATTATTACTAGGAAGGTGAGATGCCAGCACTGGAGGGAAATGGCTATATTCCATATACATCTTCTCTTGTCTCTGTGATGTGACTAAATTATTACTAGGAAGGTAAGATGCCAGCCATAATCTATGGCACATGTAGGGGACCACTAGAAAACTGGCAAACAAGTCACAGCAGTTATGTCTCTTGTATGGCAATTACTTCAAGGAGGGTGATCAGGATAGTGACAGGACTACTATGACCTCCTCTGTAACAAAGTATGTCCCCCCGACCTCTGCCCAATATATAACAAGTATGTCCCCCCCGACCTCTGCTCTGCCCAATATATAACAAGTATGTCCCCCCCCAACCTCTGCTCTGCCCGATATACAAGAAGTATGTCCCCCCGACCTCTGCTCTGCCCAATATATAACAAGTATGTCCTCCCCGACCTCTGCTCTGCCCAATATATAACAAGTATGTCCACCCCGACCTCTGCTCTGCCTAATATATAACAAGTATGTCCACCCCGACCTGTGCTCTGCCCAATATATAACAAGTATGTCCACCCCGACCTCTGCTCTGCCCAATATATAACAAGTATGTCCACCCCAACCTCTGCCCTGCCCAATATATAACAAGTATGTCCACCCCGACCTCTGCTCTGTCCAATATATAACAAGTATGTCCACCCCGACCTCTGCTCTGCCCAATATATAACAAGTATGTCCACCCCGACCTCTGCTCTGCCCAATATATAACAAGTATGTCCACCCCGACCTCTGCTCTGCCCAATATAGAACAAGTACGTCCACCCCGACCTCTGCTCTGCCCAATATATAACAAGTATGTCCACCCCGACCTCTGCTCTGCCCAATATATAACAAGTATGTCCACCCTGACCTCTGCTCTGCCCAATATATAACAAGTATGTCCACCCCGACCTCTGCTCTGCCCAATATATAACAAGTATGTCCACCCTGACCTCTGCTCTGCCCAATATATAACAGGTATGTCCACCCCGACCTCTGCTCTGCCCAATATATAACAAGTATGCCCACCCCGACCTCTGCCCTGCCCAATATATAACAAGTATGTCCCCCCGACCTCTGCTCTGCCCAATATATAACAAGTATGTCCACCCCGACCTCTGCTCTGCCCAATATATAACAAGTATGTCCACCCCGACCTCTGCTCTGCCCAATATATAACAAGTATGTCCACCCCGACCTCTGCCCTGCACAATATAAATAATATTTAACAGTCACACAATTGAATTACCTCTTCCAGCACGTGCTCTCTTCACCTCCTTCTCGAGCTTTGTTACATCACTTCCTTTTAGTCATCACTTCCTGTTTTACATAATTTCGTGTCTTTTGTCTTTCTTTATTCTTTTCTGTGCGTTCCACCTGAGAGATGTTACGTCGCCATCTTGTGGTAATGAGGCTAACTGCAGCCTCTGTGGAATCACCTGCACTAATTCTATTATTATTGCAATTTTTTTTCTGTCACTGAACAACTGCTTAATCTACAGATGAATCCCATTTTATAATGAATAATAATATTAATCATTATTGGTCTCCAGACTGGAGATGTAGAGCTGCTATATGGATGTAGCTCCATAGTTATTATACGAAGTGTCAGTTTCTTGTACCAGACTGGGAGGAAGAGGCAGAATTTCTGGAGAAGTTTTCTGGACTGGGATGACCACTTATGTTCCCATTGTAGTCTTTGTAGCCCTTTTTGATTTTTTGGAAGAGTGAGGGGAACAAATAACCTATCTGTATCTGTTTATGGGATGAGGGATTGTGAGGAAACAAGAGTCCCCGGAAGAAACCCATGCAAACATGTAGAGAACATACACACTCTATGCAAATAATATCCATAAATCAATACTTTCAGAAATTGAATGTTGTGTTATAAACATATACATAATATTAATTCAAACATTTGTATAGCGCTTTTCTCCTGTTGGACTCAAAGCCCTCAAGAGCTGCAGCCACCGGGAAACGCTCAAGATGCCACCCTGCAGTCTTGCCTTGAACGCCATACTGAAAAGGTATTGACATGGGAGTCCAGGATTCAAACCCTGGTCTCCCATTTCAAAGTCAGAGCCCTTAACCAGTACACGTAATAATAATCCCAGACTGTTTCTGGAGATGTAGAGCTGTCATAATGATGTGGCTCTATAGTAAGTGTCAGTTTCTTGCTTCGGACTGGGTGGAAGAGGCAGAATTACCAGATATGTTGTCTAAACTGGGATGTCCACTTATGTTCTCATTTTTGTCTTTGTAGACCTTTTTTTATTTTGGAGGGGCGAGGAGAACAAATAACCTATCTGTGTGTGTTTATGGGTTAGAGATGTCGCGAACCTCCGATTTTCGGTTCGAACTTCCGCGGAAGGTTCGGTTCGCGGAATAGTTCACGAACCGCAATAGACTTCAATGGGGATGCGAACTTTCAAAAATAGAAAAAAATATGCTGGCCACAAAAGTGATGGAAAAGATGTTTCAAGGGGTCTAACACCTGGAGGGGGGCATGGCGGAGTGGGATACATGCCCAAAGTCCCGGGGGAAAATCTGGATTTGACGCAAAGCAGCATTTTAAGGGCAGAAATCACATTGAATGCTAAATTGCAGGCCTAAAGTGCTTTAAAACGTCTTGCATGGGTATACATCAATCAGGGAGTGTAATTAGAGTTCTGCTTCACACTGACACACCAAACTCACTGTGTAATGCAGCGCAAACAGCTGTTTGCGTAGTGACGGCCGTACTGGACTGGTGTGCACCGTGGCCAGAGTGTAGGCTGTGGCGTTTTTCAAGCCCATATGGTTGCCGGGCTGTGGTAGCTCAATGATAGAACAACAGTGACTGTCCAGCTGATCAAATTTGGTCTGACCACAATGAAGCAACGACCTTATTATCTTTTGTGTGCCACCCCCAACCGAGACACTCAAATAGCCGGCGGTCATTGCTTCATTGTGATGCGCAAGCCCCTTCACCGCGGCAAGGTAATGATCATGAAGGGGGATGGGCACATGTACATGCTTTTTGTTTTGTTGTTGCAGCCGCCCGCAGTGCAGCCAGAAAAATTAGGCAGGCATGTACACGCACCAGAAAAATTAGTGTAGCGGCCGCTGCTAGCAGCGGCCTTAAAAATTCAGGAATCCGCCTAGAGTCCTGGACCCTGTTGGGGGTGGCGGAGAAGGCAGTCAAGCGGCCTGCAGGCAGAGATGCTGTGTGTGGGGACTGACTTAGTCTTCGGTCGTGCAGTAGCCCTCCAGGATCCATTCCTCATTCATCTTGATAAAGGTCAGGTACTGAACACTGTCGTGACTTAGGCGACTTCTCTTCTCAGTAACTATGCCTCCAGCTGCACTGAAGGTCCTTTCTGACAGGACGCTTGCGGCAGGGCAAGAGAGAAGTTGTATGGCAAATTGGGACAGCTCTGGCCACAGGTCAAGCCTGCGCAACCAGTAGTCCAAGGGTTCATCGTCGCTTTTCGCAGAGTCTACATCCACACTCAAGGCCAGGTAGTCGGCTACCTGCCGCTCCAGGCGTTGTTGGAGGGTGGATCCAGAAGGATTATGGCGAGGAGTTGGACTAAAGAACGTCCGCATGTCCGACATTACCCTGAGATCGCTGGAGCGTCCTGTCCTTGCCTGCGTGGACTTGGGAGGAGGAGGGTTACTGCCAGTGGTACCTTGATTGCATTTTGCAGCCACATCACCCTTAAATGCATTGTAAAGCATCATTGACAGCTTGTTCTGCAAGTGCTGCATCCTTTCCGCCTTTTTTTGAGTTGCTAAGAGGTCCGCCACTTTGTGCCTGTACCGAGGGTCTAGTAGCGTGGCCACCCAGTACAGGTCATTCATCTTGAGTTTTTTGATACGGGGGTCCCTCAACAGGCTGGACAACATGAAAGAGGACATCTGCACAAAGCTGGATGCAGACGTACTCTCCATCTCCTCTTGCTCTTCCTCAGTGACGGGATGCAACTCCTCTTCCTCCCCCCAGCCACGAACAATACCACGGGAACGTGGAGCAGCAGAAGCCCCCTGTGACGGCTGCCGCGGTTGTTCTTCTTCCGCCGCCTCTTCCTCCTCCACAGAAACACCTTCCTCATCATCACCATCATCAGAGTCTGACTCCTCTCCTTCCCCACACGACTCCTCTTCTTCCTCCTCCTCCTCCTCCTCCCCCCTCTGTGCTGCCGCAGGTGTTGTGGGAACATCGGGTTCGTGTGTAAATGGCTCCCACGACTCCTGCTGCCGTAACTCTTCTCGTTCACGCTCCTCCACAGCTGTATCCACCACTCTACGCACGGCACGCTCCAGAAAGTAGGCGTAGGGGATCAAGTCGCTGATGGTGCCCTCATCGCGACTCACCAGTTTGGTCACCTCCTCAAAGGGCTCCATCCATGACCCTGCATGCATTTCGCATCAGTGTCCAGTTGTTGGGCCACAACATCCCCATCCTCCCAGATTGTGTCCCTGTACTGTAATGATACAGGTAGTGGGTGACGGCTTTCTCCTGGTCTAGCAGGCGAGAGAACATCAGCAGGGTGGAATTCCAGGGAGTCGAGCTATCGCAAATCAGGCGTCTCACCGGCAAGTTGTTTCTACTCTGAATCTTCGCAAAGCGTGCCATGGCCTTGTAAGAGCGCCTGAAATGCCTCCACAACTTCCTGGCCTGCTTCAGGACGTCCTCTAAGCCTGGGTACTTGGACACAAATCTTTGCACGACCAGATTCAGCACATGTGCCATGCAGGGTATTTGTGTCAGCTTTCCCAAATTCAACGCAGCAATCAGATTGCTGCCGTTGTCACACACCACGTTGCCGATCTAAAGCTTGTGCGGGGTCAGCCATTGCTGCACCTGTTTGTTAAGAGCAGCCAGGAGAGCTGCTCCAGTGTGACTCTCCGCTTTCAGGCAAGACATGTTTAACACTGCGTGACACCATTGTACCTGGCATGCAGCATAGGCCCTGGGGTGCTGGGGCTGTGTAGCTGGAGAGGAGATCGTGGCACCAGCCAAGGAGGAGGAGGAGGATGACGACAGCGAAGCGGTGGTAGCAGGTGGAGAGGAGGTGGCTGGAGGCCTGCCTGCAAACCGTGGAGGTGTGACAAGTCGGTCTGCTGCGCAGCCATGTACTCCCTGCTTGCTGCCATCAGTCACCAGGTTGACCCAATGGGCTGTGTATGTAATGTAGTGGCCCTGCCCGTGCTTGGCAGACCAGGCATCCGTGGTCAGGTGGACCCTTGACCCAACGCTGTGTGCCAGAGATGACACCACTTGCCTCTCAACTGCACGGTAGAGTTTGGGTATGGCCTTTTGTGAAAAATAATTGCGGCCTGGTATCTTCCACTGTGGTGTACCAATGGCCACAAACTTACGGAAAGCCTCCGACTCCACCAGCTTGTATGGTAATAGCTGGCGAGCTAATAGTCCCGCCACGCCAGCTGTCAGACGCCGGGCAAGAGGGTGACTGGCAGACATTTGCTTCTTCCGCTCAAATACTTCCTTCACGGACAGCTGGGTACTGCTGTGGGCAGAGGAGAAGGAACCGCTCAAGGGAAGAGGGGGTGTGGAGGAGGGTGGCTGTGAAGGTGCAAGGGAGAAATTGGATGAAGACGATGCACCTGAAGGAGGAAGAGGAGAAGGAGGGTGGCTTGTCTTTTGAGGGGTGCTGCTTTTCCTCAGGTGTTCTTGCCATAGCTGTTTGTGCCTTCTCTCCAGGTGCCTTCGTAAGGCACTTGTCCCTACGTGAGAGTTGGCCTTTCCACGGCTCAATTTTTGCTGGCTGAGACAACAGATGGCTTTGCTCTGATCTGAGACACACACGTGAAAAAATTTCCAAACCGCTGAGCCCCCCTGGGCTGATGGCGCTACGGTGGCATCAGCAGCTGACGTTGAAGTGCATGTGTGCTGGCTGGCCATAGCTGGCGATACATGGCGCCGGACACTGCCCCCAGCTGTTTCTGAGGACGAGCTCCCTCTGCTTCTATCATGGAGTCATCTCCTCCTACTCCTCTCTGACTCCTCCTCTGAACTGTCCCCCTGGTCATCTCCTCTACCGTATAATCGTCATCATAATCCTCCTGGCCAGCTGTGCTTTCTTCAGACACCTCCTCAAGTGCACCAACTTCAGGTGGTCCACCATCATCCCCATCCACACACGTTACGTCCATACTATCACCACCTAACTCAGACGTATGAGGTGGTGTACTTGCGCCTTCTTGTTGTTGTGGCAGTAGTGGCTGGGAATCAGTGATTTCACCACCACCACCAAATAACTCCTGCGAAGTGTCAAATGCAGCGGATGTGGTGCTTGTTGTAGCGCTGGTGGCTGCGGGAGATGAGGTGTTCTGTGTTAAAAACTCAATCACCTCCTCACGATTTTGGGAAGTGATGGCACGTGCCTTCTTTTGAGCACTGTATTTTGGGGCAGGTCCGCACGAAATCAGAGAAACACCACCTCGCACAGACCTGCCGGTGCCTGGTGGCCTTCCTCTGGGCCTGCCTCTACCTCTTCCTCTACCTGGTTTGTCCATTTTGTCCATCTCGGGGGGATGCTAGCTATATGCAGTGAGGTGGGTTCTCACTCAACACAACCGGTAGTTAGATGCAGTGAGGTGGCCAGGTGGGTTCTCACTCAACACAACAGGTATTTAGATGCAGTGAGCTGGGTTCACTCAACACAACGCTAGGTATACGCAGTGATGAGGTGGGTTAAGTATACACAACACTGGGTAGTTAGATGCAGTGAGCTGGGTCCACTGAACAGTAAAGGTACTTAAGATGCAGTGAGGTGGGTTCTCACTCAACACAACAGGTATTTAGATGCAGTGAGCTGGGTTCACTCAACACAACGCTAGGTATATGCAGTGATGAGGTGGGTTAAGTATACACAACAGGTACTGGGTAGTTAGATGCAGTGAGCTGGGTTCACTGAACAGTGAAGGTACTTAAGATGCAGTGAGGTGGGTTCTCACTCAACACAACCGGTAGTTAGATGCAGTGAGGTGGCCAGGTGGGTTCTCACCCAACACAACAGGTATTTAGATGCAGTGAGCTGGGTTCACTCAACACAACGCTAGGTATATGCAGTGATGAGGTGGGTTAAGTATACACAAGAGGTACTGGGTAGTTAGATGCAGTGAGCTGGGTTCACTGAACAGTGAAGGTACTTAAGATGCAGTGAGGAGGTGGGTTCTCACTCAACACAACCGGTAGTTAGATTCAGTGAGGTGGCCAGGTGGGTTCTCACTCAACACAACAGGTATTTAGATGCAGTGAGCTGGGTTCACTCAACACAACGCTAGGTATATGCAGTGATGAGGTGGGTTAAGTATACACAACAGGTACTGGGTAGTTAGATGCAGTGAGCTGGGTTCACTGAACAGTGAAGGTACTTAAGATGCAGTGAGGTGGGTTCTCACTCAACACAACCGGTAGTTAGATGCAGTGAGGTGGCCAGGTGGGTTCTCACCCAACACAACAGGTATTTAGATGCAGCGAGCTGGGTTCACTCAACACAACGCTAGGTATATGCAGTGATGAGGTGGGTTAAGTATACACAACAGGTACTGGGTAGTTAGATGCAGTGAGCTGGGTTGGTACTTAAGATGCAGTGAGGTGGGTTCTCACTCAACACAACCGGTAGTTAGATGCAGTGAGATGGCCAGGTGGGTTCTCACCCAACACAACAGGTATTTAGATGCAGTGAGCTGGGTTCACTCAACACAACGCTAGGTATATGCAGTGATGAGGTGGGTTAAGTATACACAACAGGTACTGGGTAGTTAGATGCAGTGAGCTGGGTTGGTACTTAAAGGGGAACTGAAGTAAGAGGTATACGGAGGCTGCCATATTTATTTCCTTTTAATCAATACCAGTTGCCTGGCAGCCCTGGTGGTCTATTTCTCTGCAGTAGTATCTGAATAACACCAGAAACAAGCATGCAGCTAGTCTTGTCAGATCTGACTTTAAAGTCTGAAACTCCTGATCTGCTGCATGCTTGTTCAGGGGCTATGGCTAATAGTATTAGAGGCAGAGGATCAGCAGGGCTGCCAGGCAACTGGTATTGCTTAAAAGGAAATAAACATGGCAGCCTCCATATACCTCTCTCTTCAGTTCCCCTTTAAGATGCAGTGAGGTGGGTTCTCACTCAACACAACCGGTAGTTAGATGCAGTGAGGTGGCCAGGTGGGTTCTCACTCAACACAACAGGAATTTAGATGCAGTGAGCTGGGTTCACTCAACACAACGCTAGGTATATGCAGTGATGAGGTGGGTTAAGTATACACAACAGGTACTGGGTAGTTAGATGCAGTGAGCTGGGTTCACTGAACAGTGAAGGTACTTAAGATGCAGTGAGATGGGTTCTCACTCAACACAACCGGTAGTTAGATGCAGTGAGGTGGCCAGGTGGGTTCTCACTCAACACAACAGGTATTTAGATGCAGTGAGCTGGGTTCACTCAACACAAAGCTAGGTATATGCAGTGATGAGGTGGGTTAAGTATACACAACAGGTACTGGGGTATATGCAGTACTGGGTAGTACAATGTGCAGCTCCCTGTCACACACACAGGTAGTCACTGAATGTACTGGGCTGCTGGCAGTGGCACACACACTATCAATTAGCAAGGCTGTGCATGCAACAAAAGTGTCAGTTTGACACCAAAAAAAAAAAAAAAAGTACAGGATGAGCTCTGATAAGAGCTGTTGCTGGGTGCTATAAAAGCAATAACAATCAGTCAGGAGCAAGCAAAGCAGCCTAGAACCTAACTAATCTGTCCCTAGGAGAAAAAGTCTGCAGCAGCTGTCCCTTTCCTCTCTCTAGCAGGCACACGAGTGAGGCTAATGGCCGCCGAAGCCTGCCTTATATAAGGGAGGTGGGGCTCCAGGGCTTAGTGTAGCCTGAATGGCTACAATGTGCCTGCTGACTGTGATGCAGAGGGTCAAAGTTGACCCTCATAGTGCATTATGGGGCGAATCGAACTTCCGCAAAAGTTCGCCTGGCGCAGGCGAACGCGAACCCCCAATGTTCGCCTGGAACCGTTCGCTACACCTCTATTTATGGGATGAGGAACTGGGAGGAAACTGGATTCCCCAGAAGAACCCCATGGAGACAACATGCTAACTCCATGTAAATAATCTCCATTAGGCAGAAGTATTGTTTTTACACTTCCAGAAATTGAGTATTAAGTTATTGCTAATTTGCTTTGTGACAACATGAAAGGCAGAACAATTTCTGAAACTAATTAACATAAGAGAACAGCTGGAGACAGAGGAAGATAGGAGCAGAGGCCTGCAGCTAATTAGCTATAAATTATCATTACTTATGGCTCTCGCACCTGATGAACTAGGCAAATGGGACTGCAGCTCCAAATCCTGACCATACCTGAGCCCACCTGTCCATCACCTACTAACCCCAAACCCTCCAAGAGCCATAGCAACAAACCTCCCAGCCGGGGCAGTGCCAATACCAGGACCAAAGCAGCAGAGGCCACCCAACCCCTCTCCAGCTGAAGCCTCCATCTCCTCTGCCTGTCCTACCAGCCATGCCCCTTGTTACCTGGCTCCACCCACTAGCTGTGACACCCCCCTCCCCCAGCCATCGTCTTTTTGACTCCAAGAACTACCTGTCCTTGTCTGTTACATCATTACCTGTCTATGACTTAATTACTTCCTGTCTGTGTGAACACTATCTTGTGGCGAGTAGACTAACTGCACTCAACCATCTAACGTTCTTAGCACAACTTCATACCTCCCAACTTTTGAAGATGAGAAAGAGGGACACTTAAGCCATGCCCCCTGTGTGACATTAAGCCACACCGTACAGGATGCAGGGGACAGCATGGAGGGTTGCACAGGAGGCAAGGGAAAGCATGGAAGGGGACACACTGGAGGCAGGAACAGCATGGAGATGGACACACAGGAGGCAGATGACAGCATGACATCACAATACTATATACTGGTCATAATACTACTGCATACATGACCAGCCTCTATACTGCTGCATATATCACTGGAAATTGCACTTCTGCATACGTCACTGGTCTCCACACTACTGCACATATGACTGGACTGCATACATGACTAGAACCGATAATATTGCGTTCATAACTAAGCTCTATACTACTGCATATATGACTAGGCCCAATACCAATAGGATTCCCTGGATGAAACCCATGCAGACAAAATACAAACTCCATTACTATTATTATTATTTAGTATTTATATAGCGCCAACATATTACGCAGCACTGTACAGTGTATATATATATATATATATCTTGTCACTAACTGTCCCTCAAAGGAGCTCACAATCTAATCCCTACCATTGCCATATGTCTATATTATGTAGTGTAAGTACTGTAGTCTAGGGCCAATTTTTAGGGGCAGCCAATTAACTTATCCGTATGTTTTTGGAATGTGGGAGGAAACCGGAGTGCCCGGAGGAAACCCACGCAGACACGGAGAGAACATACAAACTCTTTGCAGATAGTGCCCTGGCTGGGATTCGAACCAGGGACCCAGCGCTGCAAGGCGAGAGAGCTAACCACTACGCCACCGTGCTGCCTCCATGTAAATAATGTCCATGAAGCAGAACTATTTTTCCCACTTCCTGAAATTCAATGTTGTGATATAAACATATACATGTGATTGCTAGTTTGCCTTGTGTTTCCTTGTGTTTGTTCTTGTGTGATTGCTAGGTATTGCTAGATTGCCTTGTGACAACATGGATGGCAGAGAAACTTCTGACACTGACTAGCAGAGAAATGTCACACAGCATGAATTTTCAGCACGCTGCATCATCACACCATAATAACAGAGCTCTGTGTAATACAAGCAGCACAAATGAGGAGAGGTTGATTGGCTGCAGGTCATCCCAATAAACTCAAAACTAAGCAGACTGCAGCAAAGCAGGGCAGTTCACATGGGAAGCTCCACAGAGGATATGCACAGCACAGTCTTGCAGCATCTGTACAGCAAGGAGCTGCTTCTGTTATCTCACCACTCCAGTAGATCTGCCTGCAGGCAAGTCCATGTCCAGTCAGAGAAGTGCAGCTGATTGTTGAAAGATGGTCCGTAACCAGTAAGGGCAAGTTGCATGATGCCAGCGGGGAACCAGTGTTCAAACAGCAGTCATCTGAGATGCCCCAACGAGCACATTGCGCTGTTCATAACCCACAGTTTGGCAATGGCGCTATACTGGCAAATGTTCAAAGCGCACTCAGGGGTACTGGAGAAGTTACCGAGCAGTCATCCGAGTTGGGTGGCCACGGGAAGAGAGACCAGCGTGTAAATGAGCTGGCGGGCCGCATGGAGGGATGGCTTCTCATGTCAGAGCACAAAGCATCTACATGTTTCACCGAACTTTCAGCTTCATCGGGGGGGGGGGGGGGGGCGTGTCTCTCCCTCTAGGTGTTGCATGGAGATTTTGGGGGCCCTGCCTGCCATGTGCAGCAGGATGTGAGTTTTTAAAATTTCTTGTTTGCAGCTTCCAGTATGTGGTATCAGGTAAGTGGTTAGATGGGGGGGGGGGGGCAATGTGACAGGTATACCTGCATGCGGTGCCCCCTGGTGGTATGTCTGACCGAAGCCTCTCACCTGAATGGTGCTGAATGGGGGCTATACCTCCCCCAACGTAGAGAGAGACCAGACTGTGTGGCCTAAGTGGGCCCGACTTCACCTTAGGGGTATAGGCCACCCCTCAGCCTCTCTGGCAACCTCCGGACCTTTCCGCCATCCACTTCCGGCTTGCTTCTCAGATAAGATGTCGCTGTTACCTCCAGGTAAAGAAAAAAGCTTCACATAGCGTAAAAGTGCTTTAAGGGATTATTCCCACGTTTATTAAAAAATGTTTTTAAAAACAGGCAAAGCCTAAAATATAAATGGTGGCAGGAGGCTGAGCAGGACCGGGGGATACCAAGCAGCTATATGCGCTAAATGGATCAGCTAACAAAGAGTAACCCCTGCTCGCAAACCCACGGAGACCGCCGCTGGATCAAACAGTGTAAGCGCGTCGACCAATCACCATGTCCGGTGACGTCAGACGTTGCGCCGCTCCGTAGCTCTGCCCTACATGTTTTGGCGCTATGGCAACTCTTCAGGGGCTACGGAGCTAGGAGAGCGGTGTGTTTTAAAGGCTGGTGTGCGCACATAGAGCTTGCTGGGATACCTGCTCCACAGTGCCGTTCACATCAAAATACATATATAAAAACAACATCATGAAGGCATCATTATCAACAATGCGATGTAATCGGATATATACAAAAATTATTGATACTATAACCTTTACATATTCCACACCAGTGACTGCACTCTGCAATAATATTAACAACCACAAGATGGCATTTAGCAGTTTAAGTTAGAAAATGCCTAGAGTCATAGAGTCCAAGGATGTAACGTTCTCCCCTAATGTTTTTCTCAAACCCCTTTCAAGGCCTTGGGGAAACAAGGGGGTTATCCCAGATTGTAGTTAAAGCGGGATTGTCAGCCACAAAACCAAATTCCATTTAAACACTGCAGTGTGTTTAAAATGCTGCCAGAAATCTCTATCTGCAGTACAAGCTCTCCAATCTATTCAGGGATCTCTCTGCTGTTATTATATTCTCTCAGTCCCCCAGACTCTTTTCTGTGCCATTGCCAATGACCCTCCCACCTTCCTCACCATTTGGCTGGGCAGACAGCTGCCTAGCTGAAACATTATCCTCTGCTCACTTGTGTTTACAAGCAAGTATAAGTTGACTCAGCGATTGGAGGAGAAAAGAAAACAGCTAAGGGCACAAATGACATCAGGATTTAGCCTCAAACTGTGGGCAAAAGGCATGGTTCCCACCAGGAACAGAATTCTCATCCTTTACTATATAACATTCGCTGAAATCAAAACGTGGACAGTACAATACATGTGTTATGTAAGTAGATCAAGTATTTATCTACTTATAAAGGTGTTTTTTTTCCCCTGGCATAGTATGGCTGATCCTCCTGCTTTAAGGCCCAGCAGAGCAAAAATCATGTGCTGCATTGACAACTTATACCAGACTTCCATTGAGGCCCTTGAAGAGTGTCAAGTTTAGGCCCAACTGCAGTTCTATGCAAACGTGGGATCCAGAGTTAGGCCCGAAGCCGACGATCACACAATGCATTTTCAATCTGAGCCCATCGGCGAAGACCCAGATACTAATCCCATATACGAGATAAGTGGGAAGCAAAATAGCAGTGCGGGTCTGGTAGCACCAAGCCTTCTGCCTCTTTAGGTTTGTACAGCAGACTGGTGGCCAGCTGAGGCCTCTGCCCCCTCCTCACATATCCCAACCACATCCTATGAACTGCTTTTCCAGAAAGACTCCAGAATCTGTATAGGCAGGCAGGCATTACATTCGTTTTAACTATATTTATGCAACCAGACCAAGAATGGAACATCACATTCCACCTTGCTAGGTCTGATGCAAATGCCTTCAGGAGACCTAAAAGGTTTTCCTTAAAAATAAGATTTGAGATATTTAGTAATCTTAAGGTGAAGTTATATAATTCTCTCTTCTCTCCAACTAAAGGAGAAAGCAGGCCGGATTTACATCACAGGAGCCTATAACGTTGAGGAAGGAAGGGTTGTTTGACCTCTGTACTTGACAGAGGGAGCGATCTTGGCAATACCGATGTGAAGTATAGGCAAAGTATGTTAGTTGGTGCTGCTCCTTTAAAAGCTACTCTAGGTGGTGAAGATATCTGTAAAGGACAAGGGGGGAAAAGGAAGGGGAGGGGGTGAGTGCACTCAATAGACAATTTGAGAAAACTGGTTAGCCATCCATGGAATAATCTCACCTGAGATTCTTGTCGATTAGCTCGTATGGGTTGGTCGGCTGAAGAGCTTTTGTCCCATTAAGAGCCGGGGACCAGGTCTTTCCAGCGATCTTCCTCCACAAGATGTACTGGCACATATACTCCTCCGTCTACTGAACTTCAGTCCTGGATCAGATGTATTTCCACTCCTCGCAAATGCTACCTACCGCTATAGGCAGCCACATTTATGCATAGGAGTGTCTGCACAGAGGTGTCTTGGATGTGCAGGAGGGATCAGGTTTGTGCCTAGATGACTCCACGCTGCTCTGTATGCTTTACACTTGTAAGCCACAGGCTGCAGTAGCTCTTGGAGCCAGGAGCTGGCTCGGTTTGTGTGAGGGGTAATGGCTGGGAGAAACTCCACTCTGCTCTGCGTGTCTCACACAAGCAAGCAGCAGGCAGCTGGACGGAGGTTTGTGAGCTGACAAGCAGGTGTGTGGTAGAAAGGCGGCTGCCGTGTAGTGTAGTTAAAAGTATTAATTCTAATAAACAGCGACGCGTTTCCGAGAGCTCAACTGCCTTTCATCAGGCTAAACAATTTTTAGCCTGATGAAAGAGAGTTGAGCTCTCTGAAACGCGTTGCTGTTTATTAGATATATATTTTTATTAAATAACTATGCTGTGTTCCATTTTTTCTTTCTCTGAAAGAGTTAAATATCAGGTATGTAAGTGGCTGACTCAGTCTTGATTCCCCTTTCTATCTCTTTCTTGCTCCCAGAAGCCATTTTCTGCTAGAAAAGTGTTTTATAGTTGGAATTTCTTATCAGTGAGGGTTACACTGTAGTCACTTCCTGTCTGAGTCAGGACTGAGTCAGCCACTTACATACCTGATATTTAACTTTTTCGGGTTGAGAAAGAAAAAAAAAGGAACACAGCATAGTTATTTGTGTGCTAGGCACTGTATATTCACATGTCCATCTCATCATGTCACATGTCACTTCGGGTATCCTTTAAGTGGTAGCTATTATTGCCACAGACTGAAGGGAGGTCTCATCAGTGGAATTCCAAGAGCTGGGCAAGTCACCTTTCATATATGCTCTGCTTGGGACTTGCATAGGAAAAAGAGGGAGGGAGGCACTCAAGGAGTAGCGTGAGCCGCATTTCCATCATCAGGCGCCTGTATGCACTAGCCTACAGTGCCTTATGGTAAATCCAGCCCTGGGAGAAAGACTGATGGTGCTGTGAGCTCTGAAGTGGAGGAAACAAGAGATTAAGAATCTCCGATTGGGATGTATTAATTTTAAAATTACTTACTTTACCAAAATCCTCTATAATGCTTAAGATATTAGGAAGCGATATAATTCCTATATCTGTATAGAGCTTTTCTCCTGTGGGACTCAAAGCACTTGCGATGCAGTCACTAAAGCGCTCTTAGTGGGCAGTAGCAGTGTTAGGGAGTCTTGCCCAAAGAACGCCTTACTGAATAGGTGCTGGCTTACTGAATAGGAAGAGCTGAAATTTGAACCCGGGTCTCCTATGTCAGAGGCAGAGCCCTTAACCATTACACTATCAAGCCACAGATCTGTCGGGTTGCTCTGAAACGTACTCGCAAGGTGCCATGTATTGACATATATGGATAGCTGGCAGCATGGCTATGTACTATGCCCAGAGCTTGCAGCTACATGCCAGCCTCCTGCCATGCCCTAACTGACATTAGTTGTCCGGTCTGAGCATGGCACATGTACAGAGGCATATCACCAGGTAGAGGAGACACCAGATAAGGGGTCACATTGATGAATGGTTGGTTAGCTTACTTGGTTACTGCAGTAAATGTAACTAAGGATCCCTGGTTTTGCACAGAAGTATTAGACAGTGTTTTCCTGAATGAAGCATTCCCTGGTGGGGATGTACACAGTGACTTCCTATGTGACATTATGCAGCTTGTACTGGAGTAGAACTGTTTATGATTGAAAGATCCTTATACCAGCAGGTGAGGGGTACCTCCATGGGGGAGGCCTGTGCTCCAGCTTATGCCTGTATACACCATACATGACAAACACAGAGGGGCAATGAGACACAAATAATTTCAAGTTGATGCAAATTTACAGTTTGGAAATGGACCAGTCATATCCTGCTTCATTTTCTAGCTGCAAAAATGTAATTGCAAAAAAGATATTTAATAAAGTAAATGAGATTGATGCAGGTAATAGTACATCTTACATTACATGCAGAGGCACAAAACACGTCACACTGCGGGAACAATATACTCCACCCCAGAATTCCTGCATCTCACCTCCAGCCCAAACACCTGTATCCAATCATCTCCTAATTTACATTTGGGGTGCAGCACTGAGGCATTGGGGTGTCTATAGCAGTGATTGTAACACATATAACAATAACCTGTCCCCCTCTCCACCCCAGAATTCCTGTATCTCACCTCCAGCCCAAACACCTGCATCCAATCATCTCCTAATTTACATGTGGGGTGCAGCTGCATTATTTGTGCTGGAGTATAATATGACCTGGGGATACATCTGACTTCTAATACCTTATTTGTTGCTGCTATCATAGTTATAGTATTATCATGTAAAAAAAATTGCTGTCACTCAGGCTGGCAGTCACTTACTCTAGATCAGCCCCGGGATTCAGATCCAAAAAAGTGAGCACAGCATACAATGTATTCTCACATAACCGAGCATACAATACAAGCGCTGGTATCACAATACTCTGCAGTCTCTCTAAGAAATGTAAATTCTCTGCATAGCACACAGAAAACTAACATATTAAATATTTCATATGTCACAAGGTGGAATAGGACAGTAGATCTAATCCTTATAGATTGGTATGGCTGGATAGTGTACTGGTTATGGTTAAGGGCACTGCCTTTGACATGGGCGACCAGGGTTTGAATCCTGACCGGGGTCAGTACCTATTCAGTAAGGAGGTCAAGGCAAGACTACCTGATGCTGCAGGGTGGCCTCTTGAGTGCCCTTAGTGGCTGCAGCTCTTGAGTGCTTTGAGTCTGACAGGAGAAAAGCACTATACAATTGTTCAGATTGTTATTATTGTAGTATAAAAGCCATTGTTTAGGCCAAAAGATACAAGTAGGATCAACCCTACTATCTAACCAATGTGATGAGGTTTTTAGGAAAGTTTCAGATCTGGCTGCCAATTTAGCATTGATTTTTTTTTTCCCGATACCATACCAATTTACACGTTTAATGACATTTGTGACTGATAAGACTCTAGACCACAAATTAGAAGCAATATGTGTCTAGACCGCATTCAGGATGTGCTGTGTCAGCCTGTGCTCTGGGTGTCGAAGTGATGCTGGCTTATGACCTAGTAAAATCGACCAGGGATCCTTAGCTATAGGTTTTTGGAGGGTTCCTGAGATAAGTTAGATGATTTTGTTCCAAAAGTTAGATATTTTGTAGCACAACCACCATATATGGACCAGAGAGTCCCGGGTATTGCAAACCTTAAAGCAGCGGTTAGACACAGAGCTGTCAAAGTTGTGTAATTTTTGAGTGGTAAGGTAGGAACGATGGAGGAGTCGAAGAGACACTTCGTAAGATCTCTCGTAAGGTTCCATTATGGAATAACCTGACCTTGCACCAATTCTACAGGATTCCTGATCCTATAGTGTGGATCTCAAAGGGGATATCACTAGGGATGCTCAAATCCGAATTCGGGTGAAACCCGCATAGTTGCTATCCGGATTTCACCCTGTTAATTACAATCACCTGTGCGGGCTGGGCGGGGGGGTCAATCTTACCTGACGTCTTCTTTGGTCTGTCCCTCGGCGCCTCCTTCGATGCGGTCCACGCACGTCACGTGAGTACAAACACTTCCTCCTTCAACCCAGAAGGAGGAAGTGTTTGTACTCACGTGACCGCCGCGTGGAACGCATGGTGGGAGGTGCCGAGGGACGGACCGAACAAGACGTCAGATAGGGAAGATTGACCGCCCAGCCCACACAGGTGATTGTAACCGAACAAGACGTCAGATAGGCAAGATTGACACCCCCCCATGCCCTGCCCGCACAGGTGATTGTAATTAACAGGGTGAAATCCGGATAGCAACTATCTGGGTTTCACCCGAATTTAGATTTGAGCAACTCTGGATATCACACGTTGAGCATATAATTACTGCAGGAACCTTCACACAATTTGATTACTCCCTTAATTACCCAACTCGCAATTTTTCAGTTATCTCCAACTCAGACACCAAGCGATTTGGCAACACTCCAGTACGAATAAGTATGTCTGACATGGAAGAGATTCTATATAAAGAACAACTTAAAAAAACATTTTCTGAACTATACCAAAATATATTAATAACTGAACCCCATGGGCCTGATTCACAAAGTGGTGCAAAGTGTTTGCACGCCTGTGAAAAGCCTTTTATCACGCCTAAACTCAGTTTAGGCGTGATAAAATGAAACTCGCGCGCAATCGCCCGGCGCACGGTGCAGTTCGCACGATGTGCCCATTAAACCCTATGGGCGCTGCACGCAAAACTTTGCGCGCGGGACTTTGCGCGCGATAAAGAGCAAAAGCGGTGCTAACTCAGCAGTGCACAGCTTATCACGCCTAAAGTCTTTTAGGCGTGATAACTCAGTTATCACCGCTTTGTGAATCAAGCCCCATGTCTCCATCTACAAACAACCCTGGCTTACGCTATTACCAAATTTGGATGATGAAGAGTGGGAGAATGCTTGGATTAAACCTTTCAACTTCCTCATAGCAACTCGTGACAGGATAATACAGTTTAAAATACTCCATAGAGCTTATTTAACACCAGCCAAACTCACTAAATTCGACCCAAATAACCCAGTGCCATGTTGGAGATGTGGTGCATTGGATGCCGATCTAGGTCATATATTATGGTTATGTCCTAAAATAGTTCCCCTCTGGAAAATCATATGCAAGTATATTACAAAAATTACCAAAATAAATGTCCCTGTCGACCCTCTGATATGGCTCTTGGGTGTGGTGACTGGAATAGCACATACACGCACACAGCAAGCGTTAGTGAGTTTATTATTATACTATTATCGTAAAGCAATAATCCTTAACTGGAAAAGGAGGATCCACCTTCTATATTATTCTGGAAGAAACTGGTTAATGAATCTGTTCATCTATACAAAGTGTCCTACATATCTAGGGGTTGTCCTAAAAAATTTGATAAAATATGGAAACCATGGACCAGTAACAAGACTACAACGTAGTATTTTAACTTCAAATAAGGATACGTGTAATATATCTCTGCCAATATATTTTGTAATCTAAAATTTTGTATTACTGAAATCTGGTGTAAAGCTCAATACATTGTAACCACCAATACCTTATAAGCATATAATGCTGATTGTTCTGTGTGGAAGGGGGGTGGGGGAAGGAAGGGAAATGGGTACAGATAGCATTTTCATTGTTAGCATAGTGGGCATGTGTATGTTTTGTTTTAGCTCACCTGCGAGTCAGCAAATATGTTTGTCTATTGTTTATATTCTAAAGCAATAAAATGAATTTACTAAAAAAAGAGACATTTCGATATGGGAGCTATAAAGGCTCCCTTGAAATAAAACGTTAATGCTAACCTGAACTCAGAACTTCCTCTCTGCTAAAAAAAGATACACAACAGCATAATAACATTTCAAGGAAAACATTTCTTTAATACAGCTGATACAAATCCTGCTATAAATCTGCAGTGTGTCTACTTCCCGCTTTCATGGAAGCAGACATATTGTTAACATCCTGTGTTTACAAATTAGCCGCTCTGCCTTGGCAGAGTAGATTCCTGAGTTAACAAAGCTGAGAGGAGGTGTGTAGTCCAGAGGAGTCCAAAGACTTCCTACGGATACAGGAATAAACACAGAGAGAGACCAGGAGCTCCTTGTGGTGTGGTATATTAATATTAAGTTCTGGATAAATACAAAGTGATGAGGTACACACAAAGGTGGGTTGCAAGACCAGCAACCACAGTATAAAAACAAGTGAGGAAATCCCATCCCCACTCGCGCTCTTTGTCTTCACACGTATCGGTAGCACTCCAAAAAAAACGATTGTTTGGGTACACAAAACAAACAATTGACAACAACCTCTAATAGCTAGGAGGCTGTAAACAGTATCACTGGGAGGGAGAAGGCGCCCCAAAAAATAACCATGGATGTAATAAATATAAGATGGCTTACCTCTAAGAAAAAGGGGCAACGCCAATATAGGAAAGACATTTTAATAATCAGACACAACAATGATAACTCGTTTCGTGGAACACAGTCCGCTTCCTCAGATCAAATAAAGCAGTGTCTGGGTAGTCAAGGTGCAGTGCTTGGAGCACCTTTTAGGCGCTCCTAGCACACAAGTGATTCCCCCATTTTCTGCCCACCAACAGAGATTTCTGTTGGTGGGCTTTGATCGCTCCCAGGATGATTTTTTTTTCTTTAATATTTCTTTTTTTTAATCAATCATTTTTACTATTTTTTTTTAAACCCCGCACTTTTTCCCCCCACCAGCCAATCAGTGCGATCGGCTGTCAGATTGCTTCCCTGCCTCCAGAGGGGACAGCCATGTCAGACGGTTGTCCCCAGTACAGCGCTGCCGTAGATCGCAGCGCTGTACGGTGTAAATAGATGGCAGTTCCGCCGTCTAACAGTCTCCTAGTGGCAGAGCTCCGTCATTCAAGCGGAGATGCGTGCACATTGGTGCGCCTTGATCTCCTGCAAATCCCCGCCCCAGGACTTGACGCCAATTGGAGTTAGGCAGACCTGGGGCTGCCGCCGTGCTCACACCTGTCAGCGTGAGGCGGTCATTTAAAGGTTAACATGCCCTACTAATTTGGTGATTCTAGCAAGTAATGGGGGCTTTGCTATTCACCCCTAAAGTTGTCGACCATTGACACGTGCATATAATACATACTTTTTGGCGACTATTTTGCCATTGATTCCCCTCTGCTATGCCACTGTCTTGGTTTCTGGACACTTTTTACACCTATTTTATGGCTGCAGAGATGTTTTAGAAGTTCACCTGCCATTAAAGTCAAGGGGGCTCACTGAGAATGTGCGGTATGCAAATTGTGGGAGTAAAAATGTGCAAATGGTCCACTAACGTTCTCCCATGATGTTTGTCCAGCTTTAGGGCCCGTTTCCACTAGAGCGAATCTGCATGCGTTTCCTGCATGCAGATTCGCATAGACAATACAAGTGGATGGGACTGTTTCCACTTGTCAGGATTTCTGAGCGTTTTTTCTGTGCAGAAAAAATCTGCACGGCAGAGCCATCAGAATTCGCATACCACATACCGCTATGCAATTTTCATACAATGTATTTAAATAGGGAATTCGCATGCGGTTTTGGTATGCGAATCTTCATGCGAATTCGCATGGAATCAATGGAAAAGCACACAGGCACTGCCATGGTTAAATTCGCATACATCGGCATCCATTCGAATTCGCATGAAAATTCGCATACAACCGCATGCAAATTTTTACCGCGGCGATTCTGACCGCACAAATGGAAACGTCAGTGTTAGACAAATCCTTCTGATTCAGACCATAATGCATTGCAACAGGCACATCCTTCTGATTCAGACCATAATGCATTGCAACAGGCAGATCCTTCTGATTCAGACCATAATGCATTGCAATAGGCTGAGCCTTCTGATTCAGACCATAATGCATTGCAACAGGCCGAGCCTTCTGATTCAGACCATAATGCATTGCAGTAGGCAGATCCTTCTGATTCGGACCATAATGCATTGCAGTAGGCCGAGCCTTCTGATTCAGACTATAATGCATTGCATTAGGCTGAGCCTTCTGATCGAGACCATAATGCATTGCAACAGGCTGAGCCTTCTGATTCACCCATAATGCATTGCAACAGGCTGAGCCTTCTGATTCACCCATAATGCACTGCAACAGGCTGAGCCTTCTGATTCACCCATAATGCATTGCAACAGGCTGAGCCTTCTGATTCTCCCATAATGCATTGCAACAGGATGAGCCTTCTGATTCAGACCATAATGCATTGCAACAGGCAGAGCCTTCTGATTCAGACCATAATGCATTGCAGCAGGCTGAGCCCTCTGATTCAGACCATAATGCATTGCAACAGGCTGAGCCTTCTGATTCACCCATAATGCATTGCAACAGGCTGAGCCTTCTGATTCAGACCATAATGCATTGCAACAGGATGAGCCTTCTGATTCAGATCATAATGCATTGCAACAGGCAGAGCCTTCTGATTCAGACCATAATGCATTGCAATAGGCTTGGCCTTCTGATTCAGACCCTGGGAAATGCTTCTTTCTCATACATTATTTAGATGCACAGGTTTTAGATGAATGGCATCAGATTTGAAGGCTAACTTGAAGTGAAAATACATGGATAATAAATTGTATGTGCAGTAACACAAAACTTTCCTGGAGTCTCACATTCTTATTTTTATTTTAACAGGATAAATTGTGATTGAATTGTGTACAGCAGCCATATCAATGTGACTTTCTTTCTGGGTCATTCAGCTCCCAAGAAAAACAAATAATTAACTTTTCAGCACTTGATATCAGAAGTGTTTATTCAGCCTGATAAAAATGCATTGGCTTTATACTCTCTTCAGGAGAGCCCTGGCGACATGTGACTGCAGATCGTGCTTCCTTTGTATGAATAAAGAACCAGGCTTATTACCCCTTGCAATGGTAAAAGCTTAAAAAAATTATCATCATAAGTGAATGAGAGAGGGATAAGCTTAACTGAACAAGCCTGTTATTGGCTGATGCACTCCTCACTCCATCCTCCCTACTTCTGGCTATGCTGGGGAGATGGAGAGCTGTATGCTGTGGCCAGTTCAGGTTCACTGAAGGTGAAGCTATGTTTCACTGACCCTTACTTACCACCAGTGTGAGATCTCTCATGTCTGAGAAGATGGGATTTCTGTGCAAAACATTTACCACACTCAGCACACGAATAGAGCTTCTCACCAGTGTGAACTCTCTCATGTCTGACAAGACATGATTTATGTGTAAAACATTTCCCACACTCAGCACATGAATAGGGCTTCTTACCAGTATGATATCTTTCATGACTGACAAGCTGTGATTTATATGCAAAACATTTCCCACACTCAGTACATAAATATGGGTTCTCACCAGTATGAAATCTCTCATGACTGACAAGCTGTGATTTCTGTGCAAAACTTTTCCCACACTCAGTACATAAATATGGGTCCTCACCAGTATGAAATCTCTCATGTCTGACAAGCTGTGATTTCTGTGCAAAACATTTCCCACACTCAGTACATGAATATGGCTTCACACCAGTGTGAGATCTCTCATGACTGACAAGCTGTGATTTATATGAAAAACTTTTCTCACACTCAGTACATGAATATAGGTTCTCACCAGTATGAAATCTCTCATGTGTGACAAGCTCTGATTTCTGTACAAAACATTTCCCACACTCACTACATGAATAGGGCTTCTCACCAGTGTGATATCTCTCATGTATAGCAAGGCTTTTTTTTTCTCTGAAACATTTCCCACACTCAGCACATGGATATGGCTTCTCACCAGTGTGAGATCTTTCATGTATGACAAGATGAGATTTAAGTGCAAAACATTTCCCACACTCAGTACAAGAAAAGGGCTTTTCACCAATATGAAATCTCTCGTGTCTCACAAGATGCGATTTATGTGCAAAACATTTCTTACACTCAGCACATGAATAGGGCTTCTCACCAGTGTGAGATCGTTCATGTCTGATAAGTTTTGATTTCCACACAAAATATTTCCCACACTTGGAACAGGAATATGACCCTCCAGCAGGGGGAGAGCTGTGCCGGGTGTGAGGTCTCTCAGGGCTAGACAAGTAATGGGAGTTGGGGGGAATATTTGGGGTCACCAGGATATCTGCAGTAGACTCTTGTCCAGTGACATCATCATCCGTTGTACAGTCTGTGGATACAGAGAGACGAGTCTCTGAGAGGTTCCTGATGCCGGGACTCTGCGCTGCAAATAGAAAAACATCATCACTTCCTGTTAAAGAATTTTGAGGTGAGGAGCAATTATCATTAGGCAGGGTCAGTGAGCTGCTGATAATTCCTAGTTGATTCAGTTTGAAAATGGACCAGATGAAGCAGCTGCATAGCCTTGCATTAAATTAGCATACAATCTGTGTTACTTGCATCTCATTGACCCTCCCTACACATAAAGCATTGCAGATGGAAAACCAGTAAATTGTGGAGCATGATAAGACAATGGAAGCAAATTTTACACATGTGAAAACAGATATATATATATATATCTATATATATATATACTGTATATATATATATATATATATATATATACACACACAGGGGTTGGACAAAATAATGGAAACACCTAACATTTTGGCATCATAATCTTTGAACATGTTTTAAGCAATCAAAACTTGACATATGTTAATTTTTTTTTATTATTATTTTTGTTATTTGATATGTTTAATTAAAATAATTGTTTTTTTTACAGATGTTTAAACAAAAGTTTGTTATAATTTATAAAAATGGCAGATCTCTCAGACTTTCAAAGAGGCCAAATTGTTGGTGCTCATATGGCAAGCGCTACTATAACAGAAACTGCCTGAATGCTTGGCATTTCAAGAGGCACTGTCTCAAAAGTAATGACTGCCTTTGAAAGAGAAGGAAAAACATCCTCAGCAAAGCACAGTTGTGGCCGAAAGTTGAAGTTGTCTGAGAGAGACTCTAAATCAAATTGTTAGAAAAGCTCGCAAGACCATGGCTCCTAAAATAAGGTGACTTGGAGGCTTATCGGCCATCCAATTCTATTATTATAATCATATCGGATAAAAATTGGTGCTGCCAAAAGCCTGCCCAATTGACAGTGCGACCAATTTCAGCCAACAAACTCGATCTGGTGCACAGCGACATCGGGACCAGTGACAGAACCCCCGGCACTGTCTCCCCTAATGTACATTATGCCCACCGGTGTCCGTGCCATTACACTTTACCTGTCAGTGTCCGCTGCAGGCTCCGTCTCCGCACTGACTCGCATATGCGCACTCCACCCACGTTACACCACTGAGGTGCATGTATGGGAGGCAGTAAAGATGGAGCCGGCGGCAGACAGACAGGTAATGTGTAATTGCAAGGGGTCACATTGTACATTAGGAGGGAGAAAGCCAGGGCTGCAAGGTGGTGGTTGCAGCAATGCAAGGCCGGTTCCCAAGAGATTTCATGCTGAAATTGATTGGGAATCGGCCTGCAGTGTATAGTGGGCAGCTAACAGATATCTCTCTGATCAGATTCGATCAGAGAGATCTGTTTCCTGGTTGATCTGCCCATACATCTCCTGATGTATGGACACCTTAAATGATAGGAGCTGTGAGGTAGCGGGATAAACCATTTATGTCATGGAGATCCAAACCACTAATAGTTTTGTACCCCCTTCTCTCTCTCTATCTATCTATCTATCTATCTATCTATCTATCTATCTATCTATCTATCTATCTATCTATCTATCTATCTATCTATCTATATATATATATACACACACACACATACATACACACACA
This sequence comes from Hyperolius riggenbachi, assembly GCF_040937935.1. Classification (NCBI taxonomy): domain Eukaryota; kingdom Metazoa; phylum Chordata; class Amphibia; order Anura; family Hyperoliidae; genus Hyperolius; species Hyperolius riggenbachi. Next base: position 265,028,058 of record NC_090655.1, read on the forward strand.
TATATATATATATATATATTGGGGTGCCCACACTTTTCTGAGAGCTACTTTGAAAGTTTCCAAGTGATCTTCCATAACCCCCCCCCCCCCCCCAAAAAAAAAAGACATAATTAGGCATATCCCCTTGCTCAAAAGTTATTAGTGTACACATCCCTGACCTACAGCCCCGTCATAGTGTTACAAACACCTAACCTACATGCTGACACATTGCCCACTGATAGCTCCCTGCTCCAGTTGTCCACCCCAACCTGTGCAGACGCAGCAGTGGATGGAGCTTAGTAGAGCCCTTGGTCAGTCATCACCCGAAACACAGGTAGCAGATGCTGGAACAGACTGCAGGGTGGCATCCTGGCCCCCAGAGACTGGTGCCATGCAGAACACTGGGGGCACAGAGAAGTCATTGCCCCTGGGCCCAGAGGCAGCAGCCAGGGCAGGAGGAAGAGAGTATGGTGTTACTTCTGGCTGTCATGGCTGCAACACATCAGCAGGAGTTGTAGGAAAGGAAGGGTCGCGGACACACTCGCAGCCCTAATTCGCCGCCTGTAAACTGACAGGAGGGGCCACAGAGACTGACACTGTGCTCTCACAAATTGTGACAGTGCAGCGCCGGCCAATCACAAAGCAAGAGCACAGTGTCCACTTCTGTGGCTTCACTACTTTCAGCATCAAACCCCAATCCACCCAGCAGTTTTTTGCAATGAGCAGCCCTGCTCTCTCTTTCTCTCTCTCTCTCTCTCTCTCTCTCTCTCTCTCTCTCTCTCTCTCTCTCTCTCTCTCTCTCTCTCTCTCTCTCTATATATATATATATATATATATATATACACAGGGAGTGCAGAATTATTAGGCAAGTTGTATTTTTGAGGAATAATTTTATTATTGAACAACAACCATGTTCTCAATGAACCCAAAAAAACTCATTACTATCAAAGCTGAATATTTTTGAAAGTAGTTTTTAGTTTGTTTTTAGTTTTAGCTATTTTAGGGGGATATCTGTGTGTGCAGGTGACTATTACTATTACTGTGCATAATTATTATGCAACTTAACAAAAAACAAATATATACCCATTTCAATAATTTATTTTTTACCAGTGAAACCAATATAACATCTCAACATTCACAAATATACATTTCTGGCATTCAAAAACAAAACAAAAACAAATCAGTGACCAATATAGCCACCTTTCTTTGCAAGGACACTCAAAAGCCTGCCATCCATGGATTCTGTCAGTGTTTTGATCTGTTCACCATCAACATTGCGTGCAGCAGCAACCACAGCCTCCCAGACACTGTTCAGAGAGGTGTACTGTTTTCCCTCCTTGTAAATCTCACATTTTATGATGGACCACAGGTTCTCAATGGGGTTCAGATCAGGTGAACAAGGAGGCCATGTCATTAGTTTTTCTTCTTTTATACCCTTTCTTGCCAGCCACGCTGTGGAGTACTTGGACGCGTGTGGTGGAGCATTGTCCTGCATGAAAATCATGTTTTTCTTGAAGGATGCAGACTTCTTCCTGTACCACTGCTTGAAGAAGGTGTCTTCCAGAAACTGGCAGTAGGACTGGGAGTTGAGCTTGACTCCATCCTCAACCCGAAAAGGCCCCACAAGCTCATCTTTGATGATACCAGCCCAAACCACTATTCCACCTCCACCTTGCTGGCGTCTGAGTCGGACTGGAGCTCTCTGCCCTTTACCAATCCAGCCACGGGCCCATCCATCTGGCCCATCAAGACTCACTCTCATTTCATCAGCCCATAAAACCTTAGAAAAATCAGTCTTGAGATATTTCTTGGCCCAGTCTTGACGTTTCAGCTTGTGTGTCTTGTTCAGTGGTGGTTGTCTTTCAGCCTTTCTTAGCTTGGCCATGTCTCTGAGTATTGCACACCTTGTGCTTTTGGACACTCCAGTGATGTTGCTGCTCTGAAATATGGCCATACTGGTGGCAAGTGGCATCTTGGCAGCTGCACGCTTGACTTTTCTCATTTCATGGGCAGTTATTTTGCTCCTTGGTTTTTCCACACGCTTCTTGCGACCCTATTGACTATTTTGAATGAAACGCTTGATTGTTCGATGATCACACTTCAGAAGCTTTGCAATTTTAAGAGTGCTGCATCCCTCTGCAAGATATCTCACTATTTTTGACTTTTCTGAGCCTGTCAAGTCCTTCTTTTGACCCATTTTGCCAAAGGAAAGGAAGTTGCCTAATAATTATGCACACCTGATATAGGGTGTTGATGTCATTAGACCACACCCCTTCTCATTACAGAGATGCACATCACCTAATATGCTTAATTGTTAGTAGGCTTTTGAGCCTATACAGCTTGGAGTAAGACAACATGCATAAAGAGGATGATGTGGTCAAAATACTAATTTGCCTAATAATTCTGCACTCCCTGTATATATATATATATACACACACTACTCACCTAAAAGATTATTAGGAACACCTGTTAAATTTCTCATGAATGCAGTTATCTAATCAACCAATCACATGGCATTGCTTCAATGCATTTAGGGGTGTGGTCCTGGTCAAGACAATCTCCTGAACTCCAAACTGAATATCAGAATTGGAAAGAAACGTTATTTAAGCAATTTTGAGCGTGGCATGGTTATTGGTGCCAGACGGGCCGGTCTAAGTATTTCACAATCTGCTCAGTTACTGGGGTTTCCATGCACAACCATTGCTGGGGTTTACAAAGAATGGTGTGAAAAGGGAAAAACATCCAGTATGCGGCAGTCCTGTGGGCGGAAATGCCTTGTTGATGCTAGAGGTCGGAGGAGAATGGGCCGACTGATTCAAGCTGATAGAAGAGCAACATTGATGAAATTATTGCAAACTGCGCCCACTGAATATACTTTCACACCCTGTAATGAAGCTAAAAAGTTTCAGAGTATTCGCTATCTGTCAAGTCCACTTTGGAAGTCTATAATAGTTTTACTGAGACAGCGCTCCTCTTCTTTGCACTGTGCCACCAGAGGCAGACCACCTCAAATCCAGGTGGGTCTAAAGCTTAGGTTCAACAACCACAGACTCAGCATCAGATGAAGTCCAAAGGTTTTAATCCAATACCTCATAAAAAACAATAAAAAAATCGGACATAGCATAAAATCTTTAACAATAAAACCAATTGCCCTGCGCTGAATGCGCACTCACGTCATCCAAGTTGGTTAAGCGCCTATCGGGTTCAATACTCCGCGGAGCCAGGAGCGTCTGACGTCACAGAGAGTAAGGAGTTCGCGTGGAGGAAGATCTAATTAAACAGCGGAAGAGTCATAGCGGGCACGGGACGCCGATAGCCGCAACAGGACAAACACCGCTGGATATTGAACCCGATAGGCGCTTAACTAACTTGGATGACGTGAGTGCGCATTCAGCGCAGGGCAATTGGTTTTATTGTTAAAGATTTTATGCTATGTCCGATTTTTTATTGTTTTTTATGAGGTATTGGATTAAAACCTTTGGACTTCATCTGATGCTGAGTCTGTGGTTGTTGAACCTAAGCTTTAGACCCACCTGGATTTGAGGTGGTCTGCCTCTGGTGGCACAGTGCAAAGAAGAGGAGCGCTGTCTCAGAAGAGCAACATTGACTGAAATAACCACTCGTTACAACCAAGGTATGCAGCAAAGCTTTTGTGAAGCCACAACACGCACAACCTTGAGGCGGATGGGCTACAACAGCAGAAGATCTCACTGGCTACCACTCATCTCCACTACAAATAGGAAAAATAGGCTACAATTTGCACAAGCTCACCAAAATTGGACAGCTGAAGACTGGAAAAATGTTGCTTGGTCTGATGAGTCTTGATAGAGTCAGAATTTGGCGTAAACATAATGAGAACATGGATCCATCATGCCTCGTTACCACTGTGCAGGCTGGTGGTGGTGTAATGGTGTAGGGGATGTTTTTTTGGCACACTTTAGGCCCCTTAGTGCCAATTGGGCATTGTTTAAATGCTACGGGCTACCTCAGCATTGTTTCTGACCATGTCCATCCCTTCATGACCATCATGTACCCATCCTCTAAAGGCTACTTCCAGCAGGATAATGCACCATGTCACAAAGCTCGAATCATTTCAAATTGGTTTCTTGAACATGACAATGAGTTCACTGTACTAAAATGGCCCCCACAGTCACCAGATCTCAACCCAATAGAGAATCTTTGGGATGTGATGGAACGGGAGCTTCGTGCCCTGGATGTGCATCCCACAAATCTCCTTCAACTGCAAGATGCTATCCTATCAATATGGGCCAACATTTCTAAAGAATGCTTTCAGCACCTTGTTGAATCAATGCCATGTAGAATTAAGGTAGTTCTGAAGGTGAAAGAGGGTCCAACACCGTATTAGCATGGTGGTCCTAATAATCCTTTAGGTGAGTATATATATATATATATATATATATATATATATATATATATATATATATATATATATATATATATATATATATATATATATATTCCATTACATAAATGACCCCTTATTGTGACCAATCTGTGTACAGTAATGTACAGTGACCATTATCAGCTTATTACAGGCCGGTAACACTAAGTCACCCCTACTGTGACCAATCTGTGTACAGTAATGTACAGTGACCATTATCAGCTTATTACAGGCTGGTAACACTAAGTCACCCCTATTGTGACCAATCTGTGTACAGTAATGCACAGTGACCATTATCAGCATATTACAGGCCAGTAACACTATATCAAGCCATACACTCATCAATTTCTCTTATCAATATACAGCCAATACGATTGCTCCAATCAAATCGGTGAGACATAGGTGCAGCATATGGCTTGTTCAATTGACCGATCAATGAATTTCCCATGGACATCACTTGATAGGATCGATCAATCCGGGCAGGAGAGGCATTCAATTCGGTGACTAATGAGGAGGTACTTTCACCTGTCCAATGCATTGACCGGTCATTCACTCTACCCGGCGTCTCCTTCACTTCCTGTCCCTGGGTGCCTGTGTGATGTAATGCAGGGGATAGGCAATAGGGGTCTCTAGTGGCCACAGTGTCTCTAGTGTCTCTCTCCTGCATTACAATACACAGGGGAGAGGAAGGTAAAGAGGAGAAGCCGCCAGGAGAAGCAGGGACCGGGACCACATAGCGGACAGGTGAGAACCGTGTAAGGCAGAGGGGGGGGGGGGGGGGACTGAGACCGAGGAGGCACACAGGTCTTCAGAGAGGTCATGCTGAAATCAATTAAAATCCAATAATAGCAGTAATTGTGCAATGCGTGTTACGTCAGTCGTGCAAGGCCTGTCTCACACCCAAATGTGTGATCCAATCACAACTGCAATTTTGATGCAATCACTCCCATAGCGCTACATGAAGCATTTCTGCAGTCACTACATGATCATGATCGCTGGAATGTGTGAATGCTCCCACAGGGAGATAATACACTGGCACGTTGCTGCTCACTGGCACTCATCAAAGAGCAACACAATCGCTGCAGAATCACCTGCGGTGTGAAACAGCCCTAAGTATTGGTAAAGCTGCCATGCAATGCTTGCACATGGCAAGTTTACTGCTGCTGAGGGAATATGCCCCGGTGTCACCTGGTCAGCCAGTCAGTTTTAATGCAGACACGTTGTGTCTCCTTACTGCACACATTCCTTATCAGCACTTCTCTCTGCACAAATCTTGGCCGCCCAGTGCTGCCGAGTGCTACAGCCTCTCCATAGAAGCTCAATCCATATCTTGCTGGCACGCTGGAGTAGAATACTCATCTGCAGGACCATTTGAGATCAGCCCATGCAGCGGTGAGTGACAACTCCAGTTAGCGTGCCAGTGTCTTGCTTTGCTCAACTACCTCCACTTGGAGCGCTGAAGTACAGCACTCATCTGCGTGGCGGTTTCACACAGCCGCCACAGCACAGAGTGCCTGACCTGCAAGCGCACCAGCTCTTCCCCTATGTGACCAGCTCTCTCTGGGCCGCTATACCTCAGTTCTCCCTCTCCTATTTCCACGGCCAGTGACCCCGCACACGTGTGCCCCACCAGCCAGGATATCACTCTCGCCGTTCCACAGGTGAGGCTGCATATACCTGGCTACAAGGGGCACTGGGCGCTTAGTCACCTGTGCCGCATGACTATCCATTCCCTCCTCTTCACCTCTCTGCTTTATTACTCCGCATATTCCACCACCACCTATCCCCAAACCGGGAGGACTACAAGTACCAGCCAGCTTGGAGACCACACTTGGAAGTACCAAGGCGGAGTTATCCTGCGATCAAAAGGCGACAGCAGGCAATCGGCAACACTGTATTCAGAGCCTATGTCCCTGGCCTACAAAGGGACAAAAGCACTAACACTGACCAACCCATACGGGCGAGTCAGCAACTTATAGAGGTGAGAATATTCCACGGAGAGGCTTGTCGTCTATATTGTTTTGAAATTGAGTGCGCTCTTCCCCTTTTGTCTTGTCCCTACCCCATCCCTGTCTACACAGATATTCTACTAACCACAGTGAGTGGTCATCACAGAGCCGCACCACGCCACCATCATACAACTGTTGTCTCCACAAATTCACACCACCTATCCAGATCGCTCCTCCTGTGCACATAGGAGTAAATATATACCACACAGTATATAGGATCATCCACCTTAAAACATTATCCTTTTAGCAGCCAATTAAGGTGTGCAAGTGCTCCAGGCCAATTTATTTTAGCACATTTCTATTTTATTTAGTTGTTAGATTTCCTAGCTTCTAATTAGTACTGCTGTAATGTGTATTTATGGCCACCTGTCACTAGGGGGCAGTGTGAGACAATAATAGAGGACATCTGCTTTCATTTTTTATATTTTTTGCTGGCAGGGAGAGATCAAAGCATTGCAAGATAATTACAGCACAACAAGTTCTGCCCACTGAGGTCAAAAACAGTGCACTTATCTCAAAGATAAGATAACAATGATAACAAAGATGAGATAACGCTATGGAAATTACTAATGGGCACCTTAAATCTGGCAGTCTGGAACAGTAAAGCAGAGAAGAAAAGATCTGCACTCCATGGATATGCTGCCTGAGATGTATTCAATCAGCAGAAGCCAGTATGCACAGAAACAAGCTGGGATTGTAAGTTAAGGTGGCCATACTGTATATCATGCGACTCGGTGGTCGATCATCCCATTGACAATCAGTGCCAAATGCATGCCCGACAGGCAACGTGACCAATTTTGGTCCTGATATTTGTCGCATAGTCAATCGTGCATGCTGCAAGATGTTGGGCCGACGTGCGCAGCGATTGATCAATGCAACAAAACCCATGGCGGTGTCCCCCCTAATGATAAATGCCCCCTCCCCCCCCCCTGTGCAATGTATACATTACCTTTCCACCGCCTCCCCTTGTCCCCGCAGGCTCTGGGCGCACTCCACTCACCGCACATGGGCGCCCCACGTGGTTACCTAGCAAGTATGACATCAGACTTAATACACGTGGCCACATTACTAGACAACGACATGGCACGTGTGTATGATGAGCAGAGTGCACCCAGAGCCTGCGGAGACTAGCGGAGGCGGCGGAAAGGTAATGTATACCTTGCGCTGGGCACGAGGGACATTTATATTAGGCGGCACAGCATCGGGGTGGCGAGGCGGTCAGATGCGGCGTCACAAGGCCGATTCCCGAGAGATTTCATGCTGAAATTGATCAGGAATCGGTCTGCAGTGTATGGACACATCTCTCTCTTATGAGATTCGATTAGACAGAGATTGGTCTCTTGGTCGAATCTGCCCATAGATTGCTAGATGTATGGCTACCTTTACAGGGCAAGGACACTAAACGTAAATGGCTAACTTTCAAACAGATTCAATGAAGAGTGAAGAATGAACATACAGTACTTAGGGGAATACAAATTCTACATCTAAAAAAAATGTTCTATATTAGACATGATTAGGTGTAAAAGGAAGGCCCTTCGGGCACTACAGCAGACGGGACTGCATCTGCACTAAAGAAATATGAGGAATGAAACAAAAACTGTAAAAAAGGTAATCAGGTGGCCAAACAAGTAGCTAGTGAAAATCCCAAATATTTTGCAAATATATTAATTCCAAAAGAAAGAATGTTGAGAATATAGGACTTTTATTAGATCACAAAGGGAACTCTGAGAACAAAGAGAAGTTTTCAGTGCGCCTAATCAGGCTGCACCTGAAATGACTACCAACAGAGGTGTGCAGAGCCCCCTAGAGGCTAAATATGTTTTATATGCAAGTAGACCAGAAACCACCTTATACTCATGTAAAGTGTGACAATAGGATGATTATTTTTCCAAAACTGAGACATGTGTGCTTGTAATGTTTCTTCATATTAGGATTGGACCAACCAAGATTAGCCAAACATAATGCAAAGTGGGGAAACAACTTGAGGGCCAAATTTGATGGCTCTGTGGGCCAGATTTGGCCCGCGGGCCAGAGTTTGACATGTATGCCCTAGACTAATGACATCTCCAAGAGCTAATTGGAGTGAGGTGTCAGCCAGCTGGAGTCCAATCAATAAGATGAGGTTGGATGTGTTAGTTACAGCTGCCCTGCCCTATAAAAAAAACATACACCAGTTTGGGGTTTGCTTTTTCCCAAGAAGCCTTGCCTGATGTGAATGATGCCTTGCACAAAAGAGCTCTCAGAAAACCTGCGATTAAGTATTGTTGACTTGCATAAAGCTGGAATACGTTATAAAACTATCTCCAAAAGCCTTGCTGTTCATCAGTCCTCAGTAAGACAAATTATCTATAAATAGAGAAAGTTCAGCACTGCTGCTACTCTCCCTAGGAGTGGCCATCCTGTAAAGATGACTACAATAGCACAGCGCAGAATGCTCAATGAGGTGAAGAAGAATCCTAGAGTGTCAGCTAAAGACTTACAAAAGTCTCTGGCATCCCTGTTCGAGAATCTATGATATGTAAAACACTAAACAAGAATGGCGTTCATGGGAGGATACCACAGAGGAAGCCACTTCTGTCCCCCCAAAAATATTGCTGCACGTTTAAAGTTTGCAAAAGAGCACATGGATGTTCTACAGCAGTACTCGAAAAATATTCTGTGGACAGATGAAACAAAAGTTGAGTTGTCTGAAAGAAACACACAACACTATGTGTGGAGAGTAACAGCACACCAACATCAAAACCTCATCCCAACTGTGAAGTATGGTGGTGTGGGCATCATGGTTTGGGGCTGCTTTGCTGTGTCAGGGCCTGAATGGATTGCTATCATTGAAGGAAAAATGAATTCCCAAGTTCATCAAGACATTTTGCAGGAGAGCTTAAAGGAATACTGTAGGAGGGGGGTCGGGGGAAAATGAGTTGAACTTCCCTGGGGCTTCTAATGGTCCCCCGCAGACATCCTGTGCCCGCACAGCCACTTACTGATGCTCTGGTCCCCGCCTCCGGTTTACTTCTGGAATTTCAGGAGTGTACTGCGCAGGCACAGACCATACTGGGCCTGTAGAGTACGCTCCTGGTGACATCAGCAGGAGCGAGGACACAGCAACACAGGTGCAGTGGATTTCTGACTTTAAAGTCTGAAATTCCAGAAGTGGTGCCTGCGCAGTACACTCCTGAAATTCCAGAAGTGAACCGGAGGCGGGGACCAGAGCATCGGTGAGTGGCTGTGCGGGAACAGGATGTCTGCGGGGGACCATTAGAAGCCCTGGGAAAGTTCAACTCATTTTCCCCCGACCCCCCTACAGTATTCCTTTAAGGCCATCTGTCCACCAGCTGAAGCTCAGCAGAAGATGGGTGTTGCAACAGGACACGACCCAAAGCATAGATAGAAGTAAATCAACAAGAGGATGGCTTTAACAGAAGAAAATATGTCTTCTGGAGTGGCCCAGTCCTGACCTCAACCCAATTGAAATGCTGTGGCATGACCTCAAGAAAGCGATTTACACCAGACATCCCAAAAATAATGCTGAATTTGAAACAGTTCTGTAAAGAGGATTGGTCAAAAATCTCTACAGGCCATTTTGGCACGTCTGATCTGCAACTACAGGAAATGTTTGGTTGAAGTTATTGCTGCCAAAGAAGGTTAAACCAGTTCTTAAATCCAAGGGTTCACATACCTTTTCCACCTGCACTGTGTAACGATCGGTGTAACACAGAGAGGATCTGATTACCGGTGATCTGCAGTATCACCGGGAATACAGATATATACCGGATTATTGACGATCTGCAGTATCACCGATAATCAGATATATAAGCTAACCTCTGGACACCTGAGCAGAGTAGGAGTGTTTGGTGCAACTGTATTACTTAGAGGACTAGGCCTCAGAGCAGTAAGGAGTACTGCACAAATTCCCTCCGAAGACCTGGACTCTCCCGGGAGGAGGAGTCAGGCTGAGAGTAGGAAGGACCAACCGAAAGTGACACTCAGGAGGGAGTGTCACTACTGGGACTGGGAACCGCCTCTAACAGTAAGGTCGGTTCTCGAGGTCGGACAAGCCGGGTCATAACCACACAGACAGATACAGTACAGATTCAGAAGGCAGATGCGGGGTCTAATAACAAGCAGGGTTCGGCAACAGGGTATCAGAAATATCGAGGTACAGAATCAGGAGGCAGATGCGGAGTCTTAGGGCGAGCCGGGGTTCGGCAACAGAGTACAGGATCAGAGTTCAGAAGGATAGTCAGGCAGGCAAAGGGTCATAACAGATAATCACAATCAAACTAGTACTTTAAACTATCAACAGAATCTAGCTAAGTGTAGGATTACAGCTCCAGCTGGTCCTGGCACACTTTAGGATCTGACTCAGGTCTGAGTGCTACCACGTTGTGATCGCAACGCCAGACAACCAGCAACTGGACAGCCAGCAGTATATATACACAGACACTCTCCAGCACCTCCCTAAGTGCTGGACCAATGAGAGGACACAGAATTGTCAGCTGACCAGCTTGGTCAGCTGACCCTTTTCTGGCTGCCATATAAGTTCTGCCTCTCCTGCGCGCACACGCGTCATTCTGAACCTTGGTGGACTATCAGTCCCAGCCACACCAGTACTGTCTTGCAATGTGCTCGCTGACCCGTGCGCGGGGTTGGTCGCACCGCCATCCGCACCGGCGGCGGCCTCCCCGCGTTGGGTCAGAATGTTCGCAACAGGCCCATGCGCGCTTTCCGCGTTCCGCCATGCCATGCGCGGAAAGAGCCGCCTCCCGCTGACTTGTAGCGGCGGCTCTTCCACGTTTCTTCACAGTAAACACCCCCCCCCCCGAGGAGTGGACTCCGGACAGCTCCTTCCAGGCTTTTCCGGATGTAAAGTGTGGAACTCCTTCCTCAAATTATCAGCATGCATGCGGCCCTCAGGTACCCACATTCTTTCCTCAATACCATACCCCTTCCAGTGCACTAGATATTGTACTGCGTTCTGTACTATACGCGAGTCCAAAATTTTCTCCACTTCATACTCAGGTTGACTATCCACCATCACAGGAGGAGTGGGACCCACATGGACCGCTGGTTTAAAGAGGGACACGTGAAAGGACCTTACCCCACGCATGCTGGCGGGAAGATCAACGGTATAAGTAACGTTGTTGATCCTCTTAGCTACCGGGAATGGACCCACAAACCTGGGACCAAGCTTTGTCTGAGGGTTGTCTCAGGGTCAAGTGACGTGTGGACACCCAAACCAAGTCTCCTGGCTGGAACCTCCACTCTAACGAACGTCTCTTGTCAGCTTGACTCTTTTGACTCTGAAATGCCCTTTCCAAATTATTTTTCACCTTCCACCAAATGTCTTTAAATGACCTCTGCCAGGCCTCCAGAGTTACATAGTTACATAGTTATTTTGGCTGAAAAAAGACATACGTCCATCGAGTTCAACCAGTACAAAGTACAACTCCAGCCCGTCCCCCACATACCCCTGTTGATCCAGAGGAAGGCGAAAAAACCCCCACCAGGCATGGTCCAATTAGCCCCAAATGGGAAAAATTCCTTCCTGACTCCAGATGGCAATCAGATAAAATCCCTGGATCAACATCATTAGGCATAACCTAGTAATTGTAGCCATGGATGTCTTTCAACGCAAGGAAAGCATCTAAGCCCCCTTTAAATGCAGGTATAGAGTTTGCCATAACGACTTCCTGTGGCAATGCATTCCACATCTTAACCACTCTTACTGTAAAGAACCCTTTCCTAAATAAATGGCTAAAACGTTTTTCCTCCATGCGCAGCTCATGTCCTTGGAAACGGAGTGGAGGCTACTGGCAAAGGGGAGAATTTGGGCGATCTCCCTGTCACTACCTGGAATGGAGAAAAAACAGAAGAAGAACTCCTCAAATTGTTCTGTGCAAACTCTGCATAGGGCAGAAACTTCACCCAGTCATTCTGTGCCACCGCAACGTAACATCTTAAGAACTGCTCTAATGACTGATTGATCCGTTCAGTCTGCCCATTGGTCTGTGGGTGGTAGCCCGACGAGAATGACAACTTCATGCCCATTTGGTGGCAAAATGCCCTCCAGAATCTAGAGACGAATTGGACTCCCCGATCTGACACTATGTTTTCCGGAATGCCATGCAGCCGGAAAACGTGGACGATGAATAAGTCGGCCAATTCCTGGGCCGAGGGGAGTCCTTTTAAGGGCACGAAATGGGCCATCTTGCTGAAGCGGTCGACTACCACCCAAATGACCGACATGCCTTCAGACCTGGGAAGCTCACCCACAAAATCCATGGACAAGTGGGTCCACGGTTCACTCGGGGCGGGCAAAGGCTGCAAGGTACCGACAGGTGCCAGCCGGGAGGGCTTACTTTTTGCACATATTGCACACTCCCTAACAAACTCCTTGCAATCTGCTGACAGGGAGGGCCACCAGGCACACCTGGCCACAAGATCTTGTGTTCTGGCTGCTCCGGGATGTCCAGCATTCTTGTGCGCATGGAACATCTCTAAGATCTGGAGACGGAATGGCAGAGGAATGAACATAACCCCTTCAGGCTTCCCTTCCGGGATGTCCTGCTCAAAGGGACTTAAAGTCTCCTTCCAGTCTTCCCAAGTATCAGTTGCAGCCAGCACCAATTTCTGCGGAACAATAGTCTCAGGGACGGAGGGCTGTGCTGTCTATGGCTCAAAGCACCTGGACAAAGCATCCGCCTTAACATTCTTGCTACCTGGAGTATAAGTAATAATAAACCTGAACCGGGAGAAAAATAACGACCATCGAGCCTGACGGGGGCTCAACCTCTTAGCCCCCTCGATGTATTCCAGGTTCTTGTGATCAGTATAAACTGTGATCATATGTTCTGCTCCCTCTAACCAATGTCGCCATTCTTCAAAAGCCAATTTAATGGCCAGGAGCTCCCTGTTGCCTATATCAGAGTTTCTCTCTGCTGGGGAGAACCTACGAGAGAAGTAGGCACATGGGTGTATTCAACCCTGCAAGCCTGACCGCTGAGACAGCACAGCCCCCACCCCGACCTCTGAGGCGTCCACCTCAACAATAAAGGGGAACGAAGTGTCCACGTGTCTAAGGACAGGTGCAGAGCAAAACAGATCCTTCAGGGTGGAGAATGCCTGCAGAGCCTCAGGAGGCCAATGAGTGGTATCTGTCCCTTTTTTGGTGAGACTGGTGAGGGGTGCAATGACTGTGGAGTACCCTTTAATGAACCTTCTATAGTAGTTCGCGAAGCCTAAGAACCGCTGAAGAGACTTCAACCCAACCGGCTGAGGCCATTCCAGAACCGCGGAAACTTTGGCAGGTTCCATGGACAGGCCTGAGGTGGAGATAATGTATACCATAAAGGTGACAGATGTTACTTCGAAGATACATTTCTCCAGCTTAGCGTAAAGTGAGTTCCACCTCAGTTTGTCCAACACAAATTTTACGTGGGTCCTATGCTCAGAGAGGTTGTTGAAGAAAATAAGTATATCATCTAGATATACTAGAACGAATCTCCCCAACACCACCCTGAAGACCTCATTGGTTAGCTCCTGAAAGACGGCTGGCGCATTACATAACCCGAAGGGCATCAATAAATATTCGTAATGCCCGTCGGGCGTATTAAAGGCCGTCTTCCACTCATCGCCCTTCCTTATTCGTACCAGGTTGTACGCACCCCGTAAGTCTAACTTTGAAAAGACCTTAGCATTGGTGACCTGTGTGAATAAGTCAGGCCCCGGTAATCAATGCAGGGCCGCAGGCCTCCGTCTTTTTTCTTAACAAAAATGAAACCTGCCCCAGCAGGTGACCGGGGCGGGCGAATGAAACCCTTGGCCAAATTTTCACGGATATAATCTTGCATGGCCAATTTTTCGGGCCCAGATAAATTGTACAAATGGCCCCGGGGGGCATGCAACCTGAACGGAGATCGATGGGACAGTCGAAAGGGCGATGTGGGGGTAACTTGTCTGCTGCCTTGGGACAAAATACGTCAGAATATTTCAAGTACTGCTCACGAACCCCCTCCACCTGAATCCTGGTTTGACCCAAAGTCACCTTTCCTAAACATTGTTGAAAACAATGATCAGACCAGGAAAATTAATTGACCGGTGGCCCAATCAATGTGCGGAGAATGAAGGTGTAGCCATGGCATGCCAAGTATAATGGTGGACGTAGTCATATGTAACACAAAAAACTGCAATCTCTCCCAATGCAAAACCCCCACAGTGATTTCCACCTCTGGTGTCTGGGACAGCGGATGATTCCTCTGCAGAGGAGAATCATCCACTGCCGTGACCTGAATGGGTGGTTCCACCGCTGTGAGCGGAATACCCAATTTTTTAGCGAACTCAAAATCCATAAAGTTAGCCTCAAGCCTGAATCAATAAAGGCTTCCGTGGCCTCGGTCTTATCTTCCCATGTAACTGTACAGGGAAAAAGCAACCGTTTTTCTTCTAGGGGTACGAGTCGGGCGCCTAGGGTGTTACCCCTTACAACTCCTAGGCGGTAGCATTTCCCGGCTTATTAGGACAGTTTCGTACTCTATGCCCCCCTTCCGCACAATACAGACACAGTTGTTCAGTCATTCTCTGTCTTCGCTCCACCTGGGTCAGTTTTGACTGACCAATCTGCATTGGCTCGGGTGGAGTAAAGACCGGAGAAGATGAGACAGGAGGCGAGGGAGTCACTGGAGGTGCAGCGGGAGGTGCAGCGTAAGATGTCAACCTGACACGATGACTGCCCCTGGTCTGTCTCTGATGGCGCAGCCTGCGGTCGATACGAATGGCCGATGAAATGGCCTCATCGACTGTTCTGGGCTCGGGCTGACTCAGCATCAGATCGGAGACCTCATCAGATAGGCCTGACAGAAAGCAATCCAACAGGGCATAGGTGTCCCACCTGGCTGTAACTGACCACCTTCTAAATTCAGCCGCATAATCTTCGACCGGACCTTTGCCTTGCCGCAAAAGCTTGAGCTTCCGCTCAGAGGTCGAGGCAAGGTCCGGGTCGTCGTAAATTACTGCCATGGCTTTAAATAACTCCTCTACGGAGGTAAGGGCTGTGTCCCCGGTGGGCAAACTGTACGCCCATGTCTGCGAATCGCCTGATAATAGGGTTTTGATAAATGTGACCCTCTGAGTCTCCGTTCCTGAAGACTGGGGTCTCAAGTCAAAATAGGACAACACTCTACTCCTAAAATTTCGGAAGTCAGATCTGTGGCCAGAAAACCTTTCAGGTACCGGCATACGTATGTCAGAGCTAGAAGGGGATCGCACATGATCCACTGATGTTTGGAGGGTTTGTACAGACCCTGATAGGGCATCAATAAGAGTTTTGTGGGTGCCCAGTACTTGATTAATGTTTTCCACCGAAGCGGCAACTACACCCAGACGATCAGTGTTTGCGTCCATTTGCATTTTTTGGGTCTGGCGTTCTGTAACAATCGGTGTAACACAGAGAGGATCTGATTACCGGTGATCTGCAGTATCACCGGGAATACAGATATATACCGGATTATTGATGATCTGCAGTATCACCGATAATCAGATATATAAGCTAACCTCTGGACACCTGAGCAGAGTAGGAGTGTTTGGTGCAACTGTAATACTTAGAGGACTAGGCCTCAGAGCAGTAAGGAGTACTGCACAAATTCCCTCCGAAGACCTGGACTTTCCCGGGAGGAGGAGTCAGGCTGAGAGTAGGAAGGACCAACCGAGAGTGACACTCAGGAGGGAGTGTCACTACCGGGACTGGGAACCGCCTCTAACAGTAAGGTCGGTTCTCGAGGCCGGACAAGCCGGGTCGTAACCACACAGACAGATACAGTACAGATTCAGAAGGCAGATGCAGGGTCTAATAACAAGCAGGGTTCGGCAACAGGGTATCAGAAATATCGAGGTACAGAATCAGGAGGCAGATGCAGAGTCTTAGGGCGAGCCGGGGTTCGGCAACAGAGTATCAGAATAGCAAGGTACAGGATCAGAGTTCAGAAGGATAGTCAGGCAGGCAAAGGGTCATAACAGATAATCACAATCAAACTAGTACTTTAAACTATCAACAGAATCTAGCTAAGTGTAGGATTACAGCTCCAGCTGGTCCCGGCACACTTTAGGATCTGACTCAGGTCTGAGTGCTCCCACGTATGTGATCGCAACGCCAGACAACCAGCAACTGGACAGCCAGCAGTATATATACACAGACACTCTCCAGCACCTCCCTAAGTGGCTGGATGGTGTACTGGTTAAGGGCTCTGCCTCTGACACGGGAGACCAGGGTTCGAATCTTGGCTCTGCCTGTTCAGTAAGCCAGTAATTCAGTAAGGAGTTCATTGGGCAAGTCTCCCTAACACTGCTACTGCCTACTGAGTGCGCTCTAGTGGCTGCCTCACAAGCGCTTTGAGTCCGACAGGAGAAAGGCGCTATACAAATACTGCCATTATTATTATTATAAGTGCTGGACCAATGAGAGGACACAGAATTGTCAGCTGACCCTTTTCTGGCTGCCATATAAGTTCTGCCTCTCTGCGCGCACGCGCGTCATTCTGAACCTTGGTGGACTATCAGTCCCAGCCACACCAGTACTGTCTTGCAATGTGCTCGCTGACCCGTGCGCGGGGTTGGTCGCACCGCCATCCGCAGCGGCGGCCTCCCCGCGTTGGGTCAGAATGTTCGCAACAGGCCCATGCGCGCTAACCGCTGCGTCAGACGCGGCAGTTTTTCCGCGTTCCGCCATGCCATGCGCGGAAAGAGCCGCCTCCCGCTGACTTTAGCGGCGGCTCTTCCGCGTTTCTTCACACACTGTGAATGTTTACATGGTGTGTTCAACAAAAACATGGGTGTAACAGTCTTGTGTCATAGCTCAGATGTCTGATTATGTGGTGATCTGCAGAATCACTAATAATACAGACGCTATACCTGATTATGGGTGATCTGCAGAATCACCAATAATACTAGTATAGCAAAGAGCTGAGTGTGTAGTGATTTGGTGCAACCGTAACTTTAATAGTTGAATGAGACCTCACCATAGGGGCTGGTGAAGTACTATCAGTACACTGAGCGTGCCCCAGAGTACAAGCCCCAGCAAGCTGGAGAAAACAATATCGAGGAGGCCAGATCACCCATGGAGCGGGTGAGTCAGACTCTACTGCAGCCTAGTGACACAATAAAACTACAATGACAGATCACCCAGGGGGTAGATAATAAAGGCTGAACTGCAGCCTAGCAGGACTGCTTCACCAGAGCGGCTGGCGTAGCTAACACCTCATCAGTGGCGAGGGCCCACTGGTGAGTAGAATGGTCAGGCAGGCAAGGTTCGGAAACAGAGAGGTGAGTATCGGTACAAGATCGTGAGACAAGAGAGTAATCAGGCAGAGGTTCAGCAACAGGTAGGCAGATAGGCAAAAGTACAAAATCAGAAAGCAGGATCAGAGTCAGAGTAATAGCTAAGAGTCATACACAGGAGATCAATACAATAAGCAATATCCTAGTCTAGGTGTGAAGTCCTTAGCATCAACACCCGGGAACTAGTCTAAGGTCTGAGCGCTAACACGCAAGTATTCACGACAACAGACAGTGTGAGAGTGAAGCCTGGAGGCTTATGAAGCAGAGGAGACCCCACTGGCACGCCCCTGCTGGATCAGCCAATCCTGGGTGCCGTGAGACTCCTCTGACTTCAGCCGACCAGCAGGTCAGCTGACGCCTCTCTTCCTGGAATAAAGGTCCTGTCTGTGCGCGCGCCCGCGCAAGACAGCGACCCTGTACGCAGGAGAAAGCCCCGTCCTTGGCGTTCTACACGCCAAGAAGACGGGCAGAGGCACGAGGGCAGCTGCGGCAGCGGAACCGTTCGCCGCAGCCGTCGTCCCCCAGACCACCTCCGCCGGAGGAACGAGCGGGGACATGGAGGCAGCTGCGGCGGCGATGCCGCTCGCCGCAGATGCCATTATATTCATTACAATGGGAACATTTAATTATTTGTGTGGTATTACATTAAGCAGACTGTGATTGCCTATTGTTGTGACTCAGGTGAAGGTCAGATCACATTTTATGACCAACTAGCTGATTGCCCGGCGTTGCCAGGGTATGTATTTGGCTGGTGTTGGCACCGCCCACTTTTCTGGCCCTAACACACAATGACTCAATGACCTAGTTTGTGAGCTTTGCAGTGTTTGGCATCATTAATTTGCATTGAAATGAAACAAATCTGATTGGCTGTGGCTCCACCCTCTTTTCTGAATTTGAACCCCAGTCATCCAATGACCAACTGTACCAGGTTTCAAGCTTGTGTCTTTAACAGTGCCAGAATGGCAGCAATTGAATATTCCCCTTGAAAAGCAATAAATGAATTTGGATTGGCTTTTGTAGGCTCCACCCTCTTTTATGAATATTAATCCCAGTCACCCAGTGACCATCTGGGCAAAGTTTGGGAACCCTGCCGTTAACAGTGTAAGAATGGCTGCAGTTTACATTTTCCCAGTGAAATTTGTATTTGACTCCGCCCACTGATGACCCAGCATTGCCTGGCTATGTATTTGGCTGGTGTTGGCTATGCCTACTTTTTGTAACAGTAACAGACAATTACTTAATTACTCAATGACCAAATTTGTGAGCTTTGCAGTCTTTGACATCAATAATTTGCATTGAAATGAAACAAATCTGATTGGCTGTTTGTGTCTCCACCCATTTTCTGAATTTGAACCCCAGTGACCCAATAAATAACTGTACCCAGTTTGGGGCTTGTGCCATTAACAGTGCAAGAATGGCAGTAATGAAATATTCCCCTTGAAAATCAATAGATTTTGATTGGCTTTTGTAGGCTCCATTTATTTATTTATTTATTGTATTTATAAAGCGCCAACATATTACGCAGCGCTCCATCCACTTTTATGAATAATAGCTGATGAATCGACGTTGCCCGGGTATGTATTTGGCTGGTGTTAGCTCCACTCACTTTTTCTAACCCTAACACACAAATACTCAATGACCAAGTTTGTGAGCTTTGGGGTCTTTGTCATCAATAATTTGTATATTCCCATAGAAATTAAACAAATCAGACTGGCTGTTTGTGGCTTCACCCCTCTCCAGCATTTGAACCCCAGTCACCCAATGACCAACTGTAGCAGGTTTGAGGCATCTGTTATTAACAGAGCAAAAATGGAAGCAATTTAAATATTCCCCTTGAAAATCAACAGGTGCATTTTGACTGGCTATTATAGGCTCCACCCACTTCCCATAATATTAATCTCAGTCACCCAGTGACCATCTGGGCAAAGTTTGAGAACCCTGCCATTAACAGTGTAAGAGTGGCTGCAGTTTATATTTCCCTAGTGAAATTTGTTTTTGGCTCCGCCCACTTTATGTAACCTGGACACAGTCACTCAATGACCAAGTTTGTGAGCTTTGGGCTCCTTGGCATCAATAATTTGTAATTTACCACTGAGAAGAAACAAATCTGATTGGCTGTTTGTAGCTCCGCCCCTTTTCTGAATTTGAACCCCTGTGACCCAATGACCAACTGTACCAGGTTTGAGGCTTGTGCCATTAACAGTGCAAGAATGGCAGCAATTTAAATATTCCCCTTGAAAATCAACAGGTGAATTTTGATTTTCTTTTTAGGCTCCACCCACTTTTCTGAATATTAATCCCAGTCACCCAGTGACCAAGTTTTAAGCTTTTGGGTTTCTGCCATCAAAATTGTGTGAATGGAAGCAGTTTATCCAGTAAAGTAATCTGATTGGCTGTTTGTGGCTCCACCCTTTTAGTGGATTTGAACCCCAGCCACTTCATGACTGACTGTAGCCGGTTTGAGGCCTCTGCCATTATTAGTGTAAGAGTGGCAGCAGTTTCAATATTCCCCTTGAAAATCAATAGGTAAATTTTGATTGGCTGTTGTAGGTTCCACCCACTTTCCTGAATATTAATCCCAGTCATCCATTGACCAACTGTGTCACATTTGAGAACCCTGTCAATAACAGAATGGCTGAAATCAATCTAACAAATCTGATTGGCTGTTTGTGGCAGCACCCCCTTTAGTGAATTTGGACCCCAGTCACCTATCAGGTAAGAGGCCTCTGCCATTAACAGCGTAAGAATGGTAGCAATGTAAATATTCCCCTTGAAAATCAATAGGTGAAATTTGATTGGCTGTTGTTGGCTCCACCCACATTTCTGAATATTATTTTTATTATTATTTAGTATTTATATAGCGCCGACATATTACGCAGCGCTGTACAGTGTATATATATATCTTGTCACTAACTGTCCCTCAAAGGAGCTCACAATCTAATCCCTACCATTGCCATATGTCTATATTATGTAGTGTAAGTACTATAGTCTAGGGCCAATTTTTTAGGGGGAGCCAATTAACTTATCCGTATGTTTTTGGAATGTGGGAAGAAACCGGAGTGCCCGGAGGAAACCAACGCAGACAAGGAGAGAAAATACAAACTCTTTGCAGATAGTGCCCTGGCTGGGATTCGAACCAGGGACCCAGCGCTGCAAGGCGAGAGAGCTAACCACTAATCCCTGTCACCCAGTTGCCCACTGTGTCAAGTTTGGGAACCCTGCCATTAACAGTGTAAGAATGGCTGCTGTTTATATTTTCCCCTGAAAAAAAATGTAGTTGTTGGCTCCGCCCACTTTTTCTAACCTTGACATACAGTCACTCAATGACCAAGTTTATGAGCTTTGGGGTCCTTGGTATCAATAATTTGTATATTCCCATTGAAATTAAACAAATCTGATTGGCTGTTTGTGGCTCCGCCCCCTTTTCTGAATTTGGACCCCAGTCACCCAGTGACTAACAGTACCAGGTTTGAGGCATCTGCTATTAACAGTGTAAGAATGGCAGCAATGTAAATATTCCCTTTGAAAATCAACAGGTGAATTTTAATTGGCTGTTGTAGGCTCCACCCACTCTCTTGAATATTCATCCCATACACCCAGTGTCCAACTGTGCAAAGTTTGAGAACCCTGCCAGTAACAGTGTAAGAATGGCTGAAGTTTATATTTTCCTAGTGAACTTTATTTTTGGCTCCGCCCACTTTTTGTAACCTTGACACACAGCCACTCAATGACCAAGTTTGTGAGCTTTCAGGTTCCTGGCATCAAAAATGTGTGAATGGAAGCAGTTTATGTACCAGGAAAGTCTGATTGGCTGTTTGTGGCCCCGCCCCTTTTGTGAATTTGGACCCCAATCACCCAATGACAGGCTGTAGCAAGTTTGAAGCCTCTGCCATTAACAGTGTAAGAATGGCAGCAGTTTTAATATTCCCCTTGAAAATCAATAGGTGACTTTTGATTGGCTGTCGTAGGCTCCACCCACTTTCCTGAATATTAATCTAATTCACCCAGTGACCAAGTGTGCCAAGTGTGAGAACCCTGCGATTAACAGTGTAAGAATGGCTGCTGTTTACATTTTTCCATTTAAAATGAATGTCTGAAATGTCATTGGCTGTTTTATGCTCCTCCCACTTTTCCTGGATTTGTAACCTCGGTCACCAAGTGACCAACTGTGCCAAGTGTGGGGACTCTGGCTTGATTACTGTGAGAATGGCAGCCTTTTTCCATTTTTTTCCATTGACTTGAATGGGTAGAATCTGATTGGCTGTTTGTAGCTCCGCCCAGGTGTACAGGGGGATGCGAGACCCCCAGAACATATCATCCCAGGTAGTAAAGGATCTGTGTACCAAGTTTCGTTCAAATCGGTAAAGCCGTTTTCACGTGATCGCGGCGCACACACACACACACACACACACACACACACACACACACACACACACACACACACACACACACACACACACACACACACACACACACACACACACACACACACACACACACACATCCGATTTTATATATATAGATTTGTGCAGAAATTCATATAATTCCAAAGGGTTCACACACTTTTTATTGCTACTGTATTTTAGCTACTTTTAACTTTAGTCTCCCCTCCCCTAAACATCAATGAAACTCAGTAGCGTAGCTAAGGAACTGTGGGCCCTGGTGCAAGTTTTACATTGGGGCCCCGCCAAGCACTATATACATAACAACTGATACAGCGCACCATATCCTGCAAAGGAAAACTACAGTGTCAGAGGTGCAAAAAGGTGATGGGGAACAGTTTGTTAATGATTACTACTATTCAAAGCATCTGTAGAACTGTTTATTACCTGCACAGGATCAATAAAGAGCTAATACTGCAGTTGAGGGAGGGCCCCTTTTGCCCCAGGGCCTGATGTGGTTGCTACCTCTGCAACCCCTATTGCTACTCCACTGCTGACATTCTTACAGCCCCTCCCCAGATATTGGCATCATGTGACCTATACTATGCCCAGCTGGGACATATATAAGTCTTTAGAATATCTAATGCTTATCACTCACCAATGCTCATACCTGTAATAATGTCTTCCTCCTTAGATGCTCTCATCATGTCTCCCTCCTCCATAGACTGCTGATCACGCCTCACATAAGTCTCTTCTTCTTCCTCTTTAATTGTCCTCATCATGTCACCTTTCTCCATAGACTGCTGATCACCCCTCACATACATCTCTTCTTCTTCCTCTTTAAGCACGGCTTTCACACGTCTCGGTTTTCTATCCTTATTGCACAAAATCAAAGACAATTTAAAATGTGAGCCCATATATCAGCAAGTGCAGAAGGAAACAATGTCATACAAGGTGGAGACTCTGGTGATCGCCATTCCAACCTACCTGATAATGGTGGAGCATGGGATGATCTTCCTGCTGACAATCCTGGGAATAAAGAGGACCTGTACATCTCTCTGGTGGGTTTATGTTACTGGATACATCTGTAGAAAATACATACTGATGGAATACATGGCTTCAATTCATCAAAGGGTGTTCGATAACAAAACCCCAGTCCTTAAAGAGAACCCGAGGTGGGAATTACTTTTACTATTGGGGCACAGAGGCTGGTTGTGCGCACTAAGACCAGCCTCTGTTGCCCCATCGTGTGCCTCCATGTCCCCCCTGCTCGCCGCTATACCCCCCGCATTGCTGGCGACACGCAGCGTGTCGCCAGCTCAATGTTTACCTTGCGCTGTCAGTCAGCGCTGCTCCCCTGCCTCCTCCGCATCGGCGCACCCACCCGTGTCCCTTCCCTCCCGCTGATAGGAGGGAAGTGACGCGGCGGGTGGCGCCGATGCGGAGGAGGCGGGGGAGCGGCGCTGACTGACAGCGCAAGGTAAACATTGAGCTGGCGACACAGCCAGCAATGCGGGGGGTATAGCGGCGAGCAGGGGGGACATGGAGGCACACGATGGGGCAACAGAGGCTGGTCTTAGTGCGCACAACCAGCCTCTGTGCCCCAATAGTAAAAGTAATTCCCACCTCGGGTTCTCTTTAAAATACCGCATTCGGTATTTTACACTTCACTGTGCTAATTCATCAATATTTTCCCATGTGTGGTAGAGGTTCGTTAAGTTACCGAACTACTAGGCTTCAATTCATCAAAGGCTGTTCGATAACAGCAGAGTGGTGCAGAGCAGCTTGGAATGTCCGTGTGTTGTTACAAGCTGATAACAATAGAAGGCATCCAGACATCCCTTTACATGTAAACGTGTGTTATATTTACTGTTACTTATACTGCCTCTGCTGCTCTGAATCTGTCGATCAGTCTTTCTTAACATTTTATTTATTTGCCACAACGTAGATGAACTTCCTGGAGACATTACAAATGCCATGCTTGGTGATTTCACCACCAGCATCTTTGCATTATCAAACAGGGCCTGAAAGGGTTACACCACCGAAGGGAATCTGGGGATATATTTTGACCCCTTCTCTCTGCTCACTGCTTGGGGGGTCTGAAAGCTTGTGTGGAGAAGCCTGACCTATCAGCGGCACTTGCAGGAGAACAGGGGCTGTTTCTATTGGCTGCCTGCTCCTGCTAATCATGAAAACATTCACACAGAAGGCTTTCGAAGCCTGTAACGACAGGGGAGAGCTTGAGATAAACACCGAATGTGTTAGCGAATGTGGGAACCTTGATGAATTAACATTTGTTGAGCACATGTCGGTAATTTATCTCATTGCTGTGTCATTTCAGCTTCTCATTCGGTAACAGCTTTGATGAATTAACATTTTCTAAAGTGCTTCGTTAAGTCAGCTGTTTTCAGCATTACCGAATGCGGTAATGCTTGATGAAGATGGGGGATCTAGGTGAACCCTCTGTACTGCTCTCTCCTTTAAAAAAAAAAACTCCTCCTACCCAATGATGTGAGGGGCGGCTGATTCTCCATCATGACATCCTTGTAGAGGTCCTTGTGTCCTTCTATATACTGCCACTCCTCCATGGAGAAATAGACAATGGCATCCTGACACCTTATGGGAACCTGACACGAGAACAATGCTACAGTCACGACCAAGATACACCCCTTCTTGTTGCTGGATAATGTCCCATAATTCCCAGCACCAATCACCTCTCCCGTCAGGAGCTCCATCATCTTCCTGGTGACTTCCAGAATCATCTGCTTGTTGTGTCTCTCAGATATCAGGGAGTGAGGTGGGGCCACCTGTATAGTCACATGATTACCAGACTTCACTGGAAGAACACTCTGTAAAGAAAGACCAAAAATAATGTTATATGACCTCCCAGAATCCTCCTCACCTCTCTGGTCAGAGCAAGTAGTGTTGTACCGTGTTAGCCAGGAACTAAGTCCGATGAAGGCTTATTAGCCCGAAAGCTTACTTTTTTTTATCTCTAAGTTAGCCAATAAATTATATCATCCTGATTCAAAACTACTTGCTCTCTTTGGTCAGGTTTGTGTGTTTTTAATAGATGGATGAGTGATGTCATGTGACCTCCCAGAATCCGCCTCACCTCTCCAGTCAGCAGATAGATGATCTCCAGGGTGAGGTTCAGGATTGTCTCATTCAAGTCAATCTTCTTTTGATCCATATTGACACAACTGAAGCTTATCTGATTGTCCATCATCACCTCCTTGTAGAAATCCTTGCGTTCTTCTAAATACTGCCACTCCTCCGTGGAAAAATAGATGGTGACATCCTGACACCTTATGGGAACCTGACACACACAATGATACAGTCACCACCTGAACCAGACACACCTCTTGCTGTTACTGCATAATGTCCCATAATTCCCAGCACTGCTCACCTCTCCTGTCAGCAGCTCCATCATCTTCCTGATGACTTCCAGAATCTTCTTCCTCTTCCTCCTCTCTGGTGTCAGGGAATATGGTATCAGGCAATAATGAGGGGACACTGGGATGGGGGATGGTGTGTGCAAAGAGTCTTGTGGAGTTATTATGTCAACAGGTGCGATTTTTGGTAATTTAAACCCCTAGTAAGAGTGAGAATAACAGTTAAGGCTATGTTTCCACATGTGTGTTTCCACATGCAAATTTTCCTGGGCAGCACAGTGGCATAGTGGTTAGCGCTCTCGCCTTGCAGCACTGGGTCCCCGCTTCGGATCCCAGCCAGGTCAACATCTGCAAGGAGTTTGTATGTTCTCCCCGTGTCTGCATGGGTTTCCCCCGGGCACTCTGGTTTCCTCCCACGCCCCAAAAACATACAGATAGGTTAATTGGCTTCCCCCTAAATTTAGCCCTAGACTATGATACATGCACAACACAATACATACATAGACATATGACTATGGTAGGGATTATATTGTGAGCCCCTCTGAGGGACAGTTAGTGACATGACAATCTACTCTGTACAGCGCTGCGTGATATGTCAGCGCTATATAAATACTTAAATAAATAAAATGCTGGTTAATGTGAATTTGTATGCAAATTTTCACTTGTATCTAGTGTAACTGACAATCATTACATGGGAAATGGATGCAGTGTCAGTCAGTGTCATGTTGTCAAGTTTTTGCCATGCACTTTGTATGGAGAAACTTGCATAATAAGGCAACTAACCTATCCACCTGCATTGCTGTGCTTCTTTCCATGGCTGAAAAATTCAAGGATTCACATGATGTGGAAACTCATAAGTATGTACAGTAAAATACAATAATCCCCACACCTCTGTGGTCACTTGTGTTTTATTAATAAAGATGTCATGTGATCTCCCAGAATCCTCCTCACCTCTCCAGTCAGCAGATAGATGATCTCCAAGGTGAGGTTGAATATCCTCTCGGTCATGTGATCCATTTTCAGTGATGTGGTCATGTGATCTGTACAGGATGCTGATGCCTTTTGATAGATAATAAGGGGAGGATAATCTAGGCTGTACAGTTGTCAGTGGTGAAACTACCAGTACAGGATCCCCCTCATCCCAGTACTCCCCATTGCTGTCACTTGTGGGTGGTAGGGCCATGCAGAGTATTGCAGGAAAGCATATTAAGCTGGTTTATAGCTACCTGTGCACTATACTCACAGCGTGCTGCAGTCCTGTCCTCCCTCTGCCTCCTCTCCAGCTGGCCTTCTCTCCTCACATCCACCTTCCACTGTTACCATTCCTGTGATGTTACAGCAGTGCTGGCAGTGGTAGATAGATGAGGATATGAGGAGAGGCAGAGACTGAGGCTAATGGGAGCAGAGGACTGGAGCACACACTGACAGGTAGCTATAAACCAATGTAAATCTTTCTTATTACTACTCTGCATGGAGGGGGGGGGGGGGGGGAGAAATGGAATGTGGATATGGCTACACTGGGAAAGAAATGGCATTACTGGGGTGGGGGACATTACATACTGGAGGATAATAGCAATGCTGGGGGACACAGGGGGGACATGGTTATACTGGGGAAGAAATGGCATTACTGGGGTGGGGGGGACATTACATACTGGAGGATAATGGCAGTGCTGGGGGACACAGGGGGACATGGCTATACTGGGGAAGAAATGGCATTACTGGGGTGGGGGGGACATTACATACTGGAGTATAATGGCAATGCTGGGGGACACAGGGAGGACATTGCTATACTGGGGAAGAAATGGCATTACTGGGGTGGGGGGACATTACATACTGGAGGATAATGGCAGTGCTGGGGGACACAGGGAGGACATTGCTATACTGGGGAAGAAATGGCATTACTGGGGTGGGGGGGACATTACATACTGGAGGATAATGGCAGTGCTGGGGGACACAGGGAGGACATTGCTATACTGGGGAAGAAATGGCATTACTGGGGTGGGGGACACTACATACTGGAGGATAATGGCAATGCTGGGAAAGAAATGGCACTACTGGGGTAAGGGGACACTACATACTGGAGGATAATGGCAGTGCTGGGGGACACAGGGAGGACACTGCTATACTGGGGAAGAAATGGCATTACTGGGGTGGGGGGGGGGGCATTACATACTGGAGGATAATGGCAGTGCTGGGGGACACAGGGGGGACAGGGCTATACTAAATATAAATCTCTTGTCTCTGTGATGTGACAGAACTGAATTATTACTAGGAAGGTGAGATTACATATGATGTAAGCAGTAGTGTCATGGTCCGCTTATAAACTGACCATGTAATCCTTAAAGTGTACCAGAGTCGAGAAGTGTCTTTGGTACATTACTTGCCTGGAGCGGCTTGTCCCTCGCTGTCTCACCCGCAATTTTCCCCAAAAGTCTGTCGCGCATGTGCAGCATGGCAAGGCGCGCTCCCGCCACACTTCTGTCTCTGGGAGCGATCTGCGCCTGTGCAGAAGTACGACTCAGGCTTTCGGGACAATTGCGGGTGACAGGAGTCACCCAGGGAGACGGTGAGGGACAAGCAGGCCTACCAAGGTCCAAGGAAATAAAAAAAAAATGTACTTACCTGGTGCTTCCTCCAACCACTATCAGCCGCCCTGTGCCCTCGGCACAGCTTCGTTCCCAGCCAGTGGCCCAGGTCGCCTGGTCGGCATCTACTGCACCAGCGATTGCACTGATGTAGTCTGGAGTGTTCTGCACAGTACTTCAGCACCTGCACAGAACACTCCAGACCACGTGAGCGCGATTGTGTGTGGGGCTCGCGTAGGCACAGTAGATGCCGGTCGAGATCTGTAACGGAAACAATCACACTATAGCCGCGCCAATATTCTGTATCACCGTTTGTGATCCACGAGATTCCTAAAAACAGAAACACAGCAGACCAGACCTTCTCATAGTGAGTATCGTCTCATCAGTGACACCCTTGTGCAATCGCACACACTGCGTGAGGGATAAGGGTACTATCACCAGGGTGGATGGGGATCACACACCCCCCCCTTTCCTTCCCTGCTCACCAGAAGATTTCTTGTCAATACTGCATATCACAAAGCATCCATGCCGTTTAAAACCTTAAAAACATCAAGCGTATTCACATAGCATAAAACCGCTTTAATAGGCTCCCAATGGCCCCCAAGTTAAAACTGCGTACATAAAATTTTCTTGTATATTAGCATATCACAATACCACATCGCCGCCAGCTCCGGTCACCTCTCACATGCCCAGGCCGCGTCTCCTCCGGTCAGTGGTAATACAGCGTGCGTCCTCCAAGCTCCGCCCTACGCGTTTCGTCACGTACCAGGTTGTGACTCATCAGGGGCTGGAGTACGCACGTTCCCTGTAGCAATATATATGCTTAACCCCACCCCCTCCCCTCCCACCCCGGCCAACCTCTAGGGTGTCAGAGATCTGGGCGGGACATCATGGGAGGTCGGGCCGATGCTGTTTACATATTAACCTAAAATAAACATATAAAATACTCACACAATGCGTTGTTCACATAAAACTGACATATACGTTCCTTTAAATACATAATTTCTCCGAATACAAAAGTGAAAACTACTTCCTACATAAAACTATGAACATCCAAAACTACATTACCCAAGGTTCTTCTTTTTCCATGCACATGTGCAGATGTAACATTAACCAGACATTCTAATCCTGTGCGTCTGTATACGCAGCTCCATTGCCCAGCACACACACCATGGGGAATGGAAGCCACGTACATCTCCTCCCACCACGTATAGATTCAATTGGCTCTTCATACGGACTACACTACCCAGAATCCTCAGCCTCACCAGTGATTCCCACCCCCTATGCTCATATCAATAGGCTCTTCATACAAACTACACTACCCAGACTCCTCAGCTTCACCAGTGATCCCACCCCCTATGCTCGTATCCTCCTCACCTCTATAAACTACTTAGTACCACCCACAAAATGCTAATATACATCAACCTTTATAAACCTAAATAACACTCTCAATATTAACATCAATTAATATCCCTTTTTATAGTGTCTTTGTACTGAATAAATCACGCTACTATTGTTTACCTATATACTGCCATCTAGTGTCAGAAAATCGAATAACATTCCTTATTCATTTTAATCATTAGAGATAAAACAATTTAAATCAATCTCAATGTTCAAACCTTCTGGTTTCATAGTATGCAAATTGTAGATCCAACGTGTTTCCATTTTAGAGATTTCACGCACTCTATTGCAGCCCCTCCATTGTGGATGCAGTTTTTCTATTGCACAGAAATACATTTGTGAAGGATCACACTCATGGTATTTTTTAAAATGGGCTGACACACTATGATTTTCATGACCCTTTTTCACCTTGTATATATGTTCATCAATGCGCTCTTTTAGCATCCTAGTAGTTCTTCCTACATACTGTACTCCGCACGTACACCATATAAGGTAAACTACATATTTCGTTGTACATGTGATAAAAGATTTTATCTTATATTCACATTTAGTCACACTAGATTCGAATTCATATTTCTTTTTTCTGTTAACTACATTCTGTCTGCAACCCAAACAGCTTCTACATGGGTAGAACCCAGGTTTTTGCCACCCATTATCTCTGTTCAGCTTGGGTGGATCCACACAGCTGGGCACCAAAGTGTCTCTTAAATTCGGCGCCCTTCTATATATAAATGATGGTTTACTTGGCAATGCTTTAGCTAGCCCATGATCACACATCAGAACCGGCCAGTGTTTTTTAATAATTTTTTCCACCTGTCTATGTTGAAGGTTATATTCACTTATATAGGCCATCTCATTCTCTCTCTGCCTCCTTGCCCTACCTCCACCCACCAGCGTATTCCTATCCATTTCTCGGACATTTTTCCTAATATTTTCCAATGAATCTGCATCATACCCTTTTTGTATAAACCTTTCCTTTAGTATGTTTGCCTGCCTATCATACGTCTCCACATCAGTACAGTTTCTTCGGATGCGTACCATCTGACCCTTTGGGATTCCTTGC
Source organism: Hyperolius riggenbachi (assembly GCF_040937935.1). NCBI lineage: Eukaryota > Metazoa > Chordata > Amphibia > Anura > Hyperoliidae > Hyperolius > Hyperolius riggenbachi. The sequence goes on from NC_090655.1 coordinate 265,058,602, forward strand.
AACCATTTGGGGTGGTGGCAGCTATTAGTGGGTATGAACCCATTTCTGTCAGTTTGCTTAAAATAGCATTCCGTTTTCAATGTCTGGCCCTCCACGAATATATCCAGGTCCAGAAAATGAATTCTAGACCTGCTACACTCCAGGGTGAGCTTTATATTAGTTTCAATGCTGTTAGCCTCCTGAATGAATTCATGGAAAGACGTCTCCTGACCTCGCCATACTATAAACAAATCGTCTATAAATCGCCACCATGATAAAATATTCACACCCCCTTTGCATATGGCCACCTCCTCCCATCTCGCCATAAACAGATTAGCTAACGACGGAGCATACGATGCCCCCATCGCGCATCCATATCGCTGCACGTAATAACCTCCTTTGTACCAGAAGTAGTTTTTGGTAAGTGCAAATTCCAATAACCTTAACAGAAAGCTAATTTGTTCCTCTCTTAATTCCCCTTCCTGTTCCATGTAAAATTTTGCAGCAGCAATTCCTCCCTCATGAGATACATTGGTGTATAGGGAACTGACATCAGCTGTTCCTAACACCATATTTTCCTCCACCTGAATTCTTTCCAACACTTGTATAGTGTGCCCTGTGTCCTTAAGCACATGTGGCAATTTACATGCCAGAGGTTGCAGGAATTGGTCCAGATACATTCCAACCCTATGTGTTACCGAACCAATGCCACTAATAATGGGGCGACCTGGGGGTTCCGTTAAGTTCTTATGAATTTTTGGCGTTTGGTAGATAATGGGCACCCGTGGTGCAGAGGGAATGAGATACCTAAATTCTCGATCAGACAACACTCCCTTATCTAGTCCTTCTTTCAACAGTACAATCAATTGCCGTTTATATTCCTGTGTGGGATTACCTGCCAATTTCTCATATGTGTTAACATCAGACACTATTTTATCCAATTCTCCAAAATATTGTACTTTATTTAAAACTACCACCCCCCCCCCTTTATCAGCCGGACGTATGACCAGCCCCTTCTGTTCTAGCATATTTTTAGCCTCTGTTTTAAAACCCATGACCTTTCTTGTGGGGATCCTCTCTATATCCTTAATAACTAGCTTCTTAAAAACCTCAATGCTATTCTGGCTACCATTAAAGTGGGGATTGAATGTAGAGTTATTTTTTAGAGAGGTCTGTTTATATTGTGACACCACATTAACCCTTTGATTGGGTCCTTCTTTGTCCAAAAAGTAGCGTCGGAGGTTCACTTTCCTCACAAATTTGTTCACATCAATGAATGCAGAGAATTTATTGATATTCTTTGGAGGGGCAAATTTCAAACCCTTATCCAAAACTTTCATTTCCCCCCTAGTGAGCTCGACCTGGCTAAGGTTAAATATACCCTCCCCTACTGGTTTCTTACTCGTTTGTTTTCTCCGTCCTCCTCTGCATCCTCTTCTGCTCTCCTTTTTATTTGTACTCCTGACATATGTGGCTGTTGGGGTGATTCCCCCCCCCCCTCCCCGTATCTCGGGTTCATTCCTCTCCCTAAAAAAGATTGTTGTTCCCAGTTGCTGTCATCTGTATCTAGATGTTGATATCTGTTATACACAGGTACTCCATACCGGGGCCCTGGTGTGCGGGGTCTCCCTCCCCTACCTCGTGGCGGAGTGTATCCGCCATAGGCTCCCCCCGGTTGCTCAAATTCCGTGTGTCGTGGTCCCCGAGGTTGATAATTGGGCACATAATTTCGGGGCCTTGGACCATTTGGGTTGCCCCTTGGGGGATAATATTGCCCACGATATACGTTTGGGATACTTCCTTGTTGGTACGGTTGTTGGGGTCGGGGGTTATTCACCTGATTTGGTGGTTTTGGATTCAAAGGTTTGGGATACATCCCCTGTGCCCCTACACCCCCCTCCTGGGCTCTATTGACCCCATTAATGTCCACTTTCTTTTTACTTTGCCATTTATACACATTCTTGTTTTTATAAGCTTCTACATCACGTAAATACTGTTTGTGCTTATCAGCTATAATCTCCTTCTCAGTTTTGAACAAGGAGTCCTGTATAAACTTGGACCTTCTACCATATTCTTCCATTTCCTTATATGGTTCAAGTCTGATTCGTATCTCTTCCACTTCCATTCCTATCCTTTCTAATCTACTGTTTTTTCTCTTGATAAACAGCTCAACCAAACCTCTCCCGCATCGCTCCACATAGTCATAGAGATCCTTATCGTTAGTATCATTCTCCTCCCCATCATTAGGGGTGACCTCCCATCTATACCTATGTGGAACCATGCCTTTTTGTTCATACTTTTCCAAGGTAGCTTTATCCCACCATGTTTGTAATTCTTTAGTCATAACTGTATGCAACATTTTAAAGTCCTGCTCCATAGTTGTAACAGGCATGGGTACTGTTTCATCAAATAATTTATCCAAATCAATGTCTCTTTTTCTTCTATATTCAAAGAGATCCATATTGTAACCTGTTCGCAAACAATCAATTAGACTACACGAGGAAGTCAATCAAAGAAATTTTCACCGTGATGTTGCGCTCAGTCCTCACTTTCCTTGATAGGCTGCTGACTATGCACAGAGACAAGTCCCAGTCACGTAAACAATCACACTATAGCCGCGCCAATATTCTGTATCACCGTTTGTGATCCACGAGATTCCTAAAAACAGAAACACAGCAGACCAGACCTTCTCATAGTGAGTATCGTCTCATCAGTGACACCCTTGTGCAATCGCACACACTGCGTGAGGGATAAGGGTACTATCACCAGGGTGGATGGGGATCACACACCCCCCCCTTTCCTTCCCTGCTCACCAGAAGATTTCTTGTCAATACTGCATATCACAAAGCATCCATGCCGTTTAAAACCTTAAAAACATCAAGCGTATTCACATAGCATAAAACCGCTTTAATAGGCTCCCAATGGCCCCCAAGTTAAAACTGCGTACATAAAATTTTCTTGTATATTAGCATATCACAATACCACATCGCCGCCAGCTCCGGTCACCTCTCACATGCCCAGGCCGCGTCTCCTCCGGTCAGTGGTAATACAGCGTGCGTCCTCCAAGCTCCGCCCTACGCGTTTCGTCACGTACCAGGTTGTGACTCATCAGGGGCTGGAGTACGCACGTTCCCTGTAGCAATATATATGCTTAACCCCACCCCCTCCCCTCCCACCCCGGCCAACCTCTAGGGTGTCAGAGATCTGGGCGGGACATCATGGGAGGTCGGGCCGATGCTGTTTACATATTAACCTAAAATAAACATATAAAATACTCACACAATGCGTTGTTCACATAAAACTGACATATACGTTCCTTTAAATACATAATTTCTCCGAATACAAAAGTGAAAACTACTTCCTACATAAAACTATGAACATCCAAAACTACATTACCCAAGGTTCTTCTTTTTCCATGCACATGTGCAGATGTAACATTAACCAGACATTCTAATCCTGTGCGTCTGTATACGCAGCTCCATTGCCCAGCACACACACCATGGGGAATGGAAGCCACGTACATCTCCTCCCACCACGTATAGATTCAATTGGCTCTTCATACGGACTACACTACCCAGAATCCTCAGCCTCACCAGTGATTCCCACCCCCTATGCTCATATCAATAGGCTCTTCATACAAACTACACTACCCAGACTCCTCAGCTTCCCCAGTGATCCCACCCCCTATGCTCGTATCCTCCTCACCTCTATAAACTACTTAGTACCACCCACAAAATGCTAATATACATCAACCTTTATAAACCTAAATAACACTCTCAATATTAACATCAATTAATATCCCTTTTTATAGTGTCTTTGTACTGAATAAATCACGCTACTATTGTTTACCTATATACTGCCATCTAGTGTCAGAAAATCGAATAACATTCCTTATTCATTTTAATCATTAGAGATAAAACAATTTAAATCAATCTCAATGTTCAAACCTTCTGGTTTCATAGTATGCAAATTGTAGATCCAACGTGTTTCCATTTTAGAGATTTCACGCACTCTATTGCAGCCCCTCCATTGTGGATGCAGTTTTTCTATTGCACAGAAATACATTTGTGAAGGATCACACTCATGGTATTTTTTAAAATGGGCTGACACACTATGATTTTCATGACCCTTTTTCACCTTGTATATATGTTCATCAATGCGCTCTTTTAGCATCCTAGTAGTTCTTCCTACATACTGTACTCCGCACGTACACCATATAAGGTAAACTACATATTTCGTTGTACATGTGATAAAAGATTTTATCTTATATTCACATTTAGTCACACTAGATTCGAATTCATATTTCTTTTTTCTGTTAACTACATTCTGTCTGCAACCCAAACAGCTTCTACATGGGTAGAACCCAGGTTTTTGCCACCCATTATCTCTGTTCAGCTTGGGTGGATCCACACAGCTGGGCACCAAAGTGTCTCTTAAATTCGGCGCCCTTCTATATATAAATGATGGTTTACTTGGCAATGCTTTAGCTAGCCCATGATCACACATCAGAACCGGCCAGTGTTTTTTAATAATTTTTTCCACCTGTCTATGTTGAAGGTTATATTCACTTATATAGGCCATCTCATTCTCTCTCTGCCTCCTTGCCCTACCTCCACCCACCAGCGTATTCCTATCCATTTCTCGGACATTTTTCCTAATATTTTCCAATGAATCTGCATCATACCCTTTTTGTATAAACCTTTCCTTTAGTATGTTTGCCTGCCTATCATACGTCTCCACATCAGTACAGTTTCTTCGGATGCGTACCATCTGACCCTTTGGGATTCCTTGCAACCATTTGGGGTGGTGGCAGCTATTAGTGGGTATGAACCCATTTCTGTCAGTTTGCTTAAAATAGCATTCCGTTTTCAATGTCTGGCCCTCCACGAATATATCCAGGTCCAGAAAATGAATTCTAGACCTGCTACACTCCAGGGTGAGCTTTATATTAGTTTCAATGCTGTTAGCCTCCTGAATGAATTCATGGAAAGACGTCTCCTGACCTCGCCATACTATAAACAAATCGTCTATAAATCGCCACCATGATAAAATATTCACACCCCCTTTGCATATGGCCACCTCCTCCCATCTCGCCATAAACAGATTAGCTAACGACGGAGCATACGATGCCCCCATCGCGCATCCATATCGCTGCACGTAATAACCTCCTTTGTACCAGAAGTAGTTTTTGGTAAGTGCAAATTCCAATAACCTTAACAGAAAGCTAATTTGTTCCTCTCTTAATTCCCCTTCCTGTTCCATGTAAAATTTTGCAGCAGCAATTCCTCCCTCATGAGATACATTGGTGTATAGGGAACTGACATCAGCTGTTCCTAACACCATATTTTCCTCCACCTGAATTCTTTCCAACACTTGTATAGTGTGCCCTGTGTCCTTAAGCACATGTGGCAATTTACATGCCAGAGGTTGCAGGAATTGGTCCAGATACATTCCAACCCTATGTGTTACCGAACCAATGCCACTAATAATGGGGCGACCTGGGGGTTCCGTTAAGTTCTTATGAATTTTTGGCGTTTGGTAGATAATGGGCACCCGTGGTGCAGAGGGAATGAGATACCTAAATTCTCGATCAGACAACACTCCCTTATCTAGTCCTTCTTTCAACAGTACAATCAATTGCCGTTTATATTCCTGTGTGGGATTACCTGCCAATTTCTCATATGTGTTAACATCAGACACTATTTTATCCAATTCTCCAAAATATTGTACTTTATTTAAAACTACCACCCCCCCCCCTTTATCAGCCGGACGTATGACCAGCCCCTTCTGTTCTAGCATATTTTTAGCCTCTGTTTTAAAACCCATGACCTTTCTTGTGGGGATCCTCTCTATATCCTTAATAACTAGCTTCTTAAAAACCTCAATGCTATTCTGGCTACCATTAAAGTGGGGATTGAATGTAGAGTTATTTTTTAGAGAGGTCTGTTTATATTGTGACACCACATTAACCCTTTGATTGGGTCCTTCTTTGTCCAAAAAGTAGCGTCGGAGGTTCACTTTCCTCACAAATTTGTTCACATCAATGAATGCAGAGAATTTATTGATATTCTTTGGAGGGGCAAATTTCAAACCCTTATCCAAAACTTTCATTTCCCCCCTAGTGAGCTCGACCTGGCTAAGGTTAAATATACCCTCCCCTACTGGTTTCTTACTCGTTTGTTTTCTCCGTCCTCCTCTGCATCCTCTTCTGCTCTCCTTTTTATTTGTACTCCTGACATATGTGGCTGTTGGGGTGATTCCCCCCCCCCCTCCCCGTATCTCGGGTTCATTCCTCTCCCTAAAAAAGATTGTTGTTCCCAGTTGCTGTCATCTGTATCTAGATGTTGATATCTGTTATACACAGGTACTCCATACCGGGGCCCTGGTGTGCGGGGTCTCCCTCCCCTACCTCGTGGCGGAGTGTATCCGCCATAGGCTCCCCCCGGTTGCTCAAATTCCGTGTGTCGTGGTCCCCGAGGTTGATAATTGGGCACATAATTTCGGGGCCTTGGACCATTTGGGTTGCCCCTTGGGGGATAATATTGCCCACGATATACGTTTGGGATACTTCCTTGTTGGTACGGTTGTTGGGGTCGGGGGTTATTCACCTGATTTGGTGGTTTTGGATTCAAAGGTTTGGGATACATCCCCTGTGCCCCTACACCCCCCTCCTGGGCTCTATTGACCCCATTAATGTCCACTTTCTTTTTACTTTGCCATTTATACACATTCTTGTTTTTATAAGCTTCTACATCACGTAAATACTGTTTGTGCTTATCAGCTATAATCTCCTTCTCAGTTTTGAACAAGGAGTCCTGTATAAACTTGGACCTTCTACCATATTCTTCCATTTCCTTATATGGTTCAAGTCTGATTCGTATCTCTTCCACTTCCATTCCTATCCTTTCTAATCTACTGTTTTTTCTCTTGATAAACAGCTCAACCAAACCTCTCCCGCATCGCTCCACATAGTCATAGAGATCCTTATCGTTAGTATCATTCTCCTCCCCATCATTAGGGGTGACCTCCCATCTATACCTATGTGGAACCATGCCTTTTTGTTCATACTTTTCCAAGGTAGCTTTATCCCACCATGTTTGTAATTCTTTAGTCATAACTGTATGCAACATTTTAAAGTCCTGCTCCATAGTTGTAACAGGCATGGGTACTGTTTCATCAAATAATTTATCCAAATCAATGTCTCTTTTTCTTCTATATTCAAAGAGATCCATATTGTAACCTGTTCGCAAACAATCAATTAGACTACACGAGGAAGTCAATCAAAGAAATTTTCACCGTGATGTTGCGCTCAGTCCTCACTTTCCTTGATAGGCTGCTGACTATGCACAGAGACAAGTCCCAGTCACGTAAACAATCACACTATAGCCGCGCCAATATTCTGTATCACCGTTTGTGATCCACGAGATTCCTAAAAACAGAAACACAGCAGACCAGACCTTCTCATAGTGAGTATCGTCTCATCAGTGACACCCTTGTGCAATCGCACACACTGCGTGAGGGATAAGGGTACTATCACCAGGGTGGATGGGGATCACACACCCCCCCCTTTCCTTCCCTGCTCACCAGAAGATTTCTTGTCAATACTGCATATCACAAAGCATCCATGCCGTTTAAAACCTTAAAAACATCAAGCGTATTCACATAGCATAAAACCGCTTTAATAGGCTCCCAATGGCCCCCAAGTTAAAACTGCGTACATAAAATTTTCTTGTATATTAGCATATCACAATACCACATCGCCGCCAGCTCCGGTCACCTCTCACATGCCCAGGCCGCGTCTCCTCCGGTCAGTGGTAATACAGCGTGCGTCCTCCAAGCTCCGCCCTACGCGTTTCGTCACGTACCAGGTTGTGACTCATCAGGGGCTGGAGTACGCACGTTCCCTGTAGCAATATATATGCTTAACCCCACCCCCTCCCCTCCCACCCCGGCCAACCTCTAGGGTGTCAGAGATCTGGGCGGGACATCATGGGAGGTCGGGCCGATGCTGTTTACATATTAACCTAAAATAAACATATAAAATACTCACACAATGCGTTGTTCACATAAAACTGACATATACGTTCCTTTAAATACATAATTTCTCCGAATACAAAAGTGAAAACTACTTCCTACATAAAACTATGAACATCCAAAACTACATTACCCAAGGTTCTTCTTTTTCCATGCACATGTGCAGATGTAACATTAACCAGACATTCTAATCCTGTGCGTCTGTATACGCAGCTCCATTGCCCAGCACACACACCATGGGGAATGGAAGCCACGTACATCTCCTCCCACCACGTATAGATTCAATTGGCTCTTCATACGGACTACACTACCCAGAATCCTCAGCCTCACCAGTGATTCCCACCCCCTATGCTCATATCAATAGGCTCTTCATACAAACTACACTACCCAGACTCCTCAGCTTCACCAGTGATCCCACCCCCTATGCTCGTATCCTCCTCACCTCTATAAACTACTTAGTACCACCCACAAAATGCTAATATACATCAACCTTTATAAACCTAAATAACACTCTCAATATTAACATCAATTAATATCCCTTTTTATAGTGTCTTTGTACTGAATAAATCACGCTACTATTGTTTACCTATATACTGCCATCTAGTGTCAGAAAATCGAATAACATTCCTTATTCATTTTAATCATTAGAGATAAAACAATTTAAATCAATCTCAATGTTCAAACCTTCTGGTTTCATAGTATGCAAATTGTAGATCCAACGTGTTTCCATTTTAGAGATTTCACGCACTCTATTGCAGCCCCTCCATTGTGGATGCAGTTTTTCTATTGCACAGAAATACATTTGTGAAGGATCACACTCATGGTATTTTTTAAAATGGGCTGACACACTATGATTTTCATGACCCTTTTTCACCTTGTATATATGTTCATCAATGCGCTCTTTTAGCATCCTAGTAGTTCTTCCTACATACTGTACTCCGCACGTACACCATATAAGGTAAACTACATATTTCGTTGTACATGTGATAAAAGATTTTATCTTATATTCACATTTAGTCACACTAGATTCGAATTCATATTTCTTTTTTCTGTTAACTACATTCTGTCTGCAACCCAAACAGCTTCTACATGGGTAGAACCCAGGTTTTTGCCACCCATTATCTCTGTTCAGCTTGGGTGGATCCACACAGCTGGGCACCAAAGTGTCTCTTAAATTCGGCGCCCTTCTATATATAAATGATGGTTTACTTGGCAATGCTTTAGCTAGCCCATGATCACACATCAGAACCGGCCAGTGTTTTTTAATAATTTTTTCCACCTGTCTATGTTGAAGGTTATATTCACTTATATAGGCCATCTCATTCTCTCTCTGCCTCCTTGCCCTACCTCCACCCACCAGCGTATTCCTATCCATTTCTCGGACATTTTTCCTAATATTTTCCAATGAATCTGCATCATACCCTTTTTGTATAAACCTTTCCTTTAGTATGTTTGCCTGCCTATCATACGTCTCCACATCAGTACAGTTTCTTCGGATGCGTACCATCTGACCCTTTGGGATTCCTTGCAACCATTTGGGGTGGTGGCAGCTATTAGTGGGTATGAACCCATTTCTGTCAGTTTGCTTAAAATAGCATTCCGTTTTCAATGTCTGGCCCTCCACGAATATATCCAGGTCCAGAAAATGAATTCTAGACCTGCTACACTCCAGGGTGAGCTTTATATTAGTTTCAATGCTGTTAGCCTCCTGAATGAATTCATGGAAAGACGTCTCCTGACCTCGCCATACTATAAACAAATCGTCTATAAATCGCCACCATGATAAAATATTCACACCCCCTTTGCATATGGCCACCTCCTCCCATCTCGCCATAAACAGATTAGCTAACGACGGAGCATACGATGCCCCCATCGCGCATCCATATCGCTGCACGTAATAACCTCCTTTGTACCAGAAGTAGTTTTTGGTAAGTGCAAATTCCAATAACCTTAACAGAAAGCTAATTTGTTCCTCTCTTAATTCCCCTTCCTGTTCCATGTAAAATTTTGCAGCAGCAATTCCTCCCTCATGAGATACATTGGTGTATAGGGAACTGACATCAGCTGTTCCTAACACCATATTTTCCTCCACCTGAATTCTTTCCAACACTTGTATAGTGTGCCCTGTGTCCTTAAGCACATGTGGCAATTTACATGCCAGAGGTTGCAGGAATTGGTCCAGATACATTCCAACCCTATGTGTTACCGAACCAATGCCACTAATAATGGGGCGACCTGGGGGTTCCGTTAAGTTCTTATGAATTTTTGGCGTTTGGTAGATAATGGGCACCCGTGGTGCAGAGGGAATGAGATACCTAAATTCTCGATCAGACAACACTCCCTTATCTAGTCCTTCTTTCAACAGTACAATCAATTGCCGTTTATATTCCTGTGTGGGATTACCTGCCAATTTCTCATATGTGTTAACATCAGACACTATTTTATCCAATTCTCCAAAATATTGTACTTTATTTAAAACTACCACCCCCCCCCCTTTATCAGCCGGACGTATGACCAGCCCCTTCTGTTCTAGCATATTTTTAGCCTCTGTTTTAAAACCCATGACCTTTCTTGTGGGGATCCTCTCTATATCCTTAATAACTAGCTTCTTAAAAACCTCAATGCTATTCTGGCTACCATTAAAGTGGGGATTGAATGTAGAGTTATTTTTTAGAGAGGTCTGTTTATATTGTGACACCACATTAACCCTTTGATTGGGTCCTTCTTTGTCCAAAAAGTAGCGTCGGAGGTTCACTTTCCTCACAAATTTGTTCACATCAATGAATGCAGAGAATTTATTGATATTCTTTGGAGGGGCAAATTTCAAACCCTTATCCAAAACTTTCATTTCCCCCCTAGTGAGCTCGACCTGGCTAAGGTTAAATATACCCTCCCCTACTGGTTTCTTACTCGTTTGTTTTCTCCGTCCTCCTCTGCATCCTCTTCTGCTCTCCTTTTTATTTGTACTCCTGACATATGTGGCTGTTGGGGTGATTCCCCCCCCCCCTCCCCGTATCTCGGGTTCATTCCTCTCCCTAAAAAAGATTGTTGTTCCCAGTTGCTGTCATCTGTATCTAGATGTTGATATCTGTTATACACAGGTACTCCATACCGGGGCCCTGGTGTGCGGGGTCTCCCTCCCCTACCTCGTGGCGGAGTGTATCCGCCATAGGCTCCCCCCGGTTGCTCAAATTCCGTGTGTCGTGGTCCCCGAGGTTGATAATTGGGCACATAATTTCGGGGCCTTGGACCATTTGGGTTGCCCCTTGGGGGATAATATTGCCCACGATATACGTTTGGGATACTTCCTTGTTGGTACGGTTGTTGGGGTCGGGGGTTATTCACCTGATTTGGTGGTTTTGGATTCAAAGGTTTGGGATACATCCCCTGTGCCCCTACACCCCCCTCCTGGGCTCTATTGACCCCATTAATGTCCACTTTCTTTTTACTTTGCCATTTATACACATTCTTGTTTTTATAAGCTTCTACATCACGTAAATACTGTTTGTGCTTATCAGCTATAATCTCCTTCTCAGTTTTGAACAAGGAGTCCTGTATAAACTTGGACCTTCTACCATATTCTTCCATTTCCTTATATGGTTCAAGTCTGATTCGTATCTCTTCCACTTCCATTCCTATCCTTTCTAATCTACTGTTTTTTCTCTTGATAAACAGCTCAACCAAACCTCTCCCGCATCGCTCCACATAGTCATAGAGATCCTTATCGTTAGTATCATTCTCCTCCCCATCATTAGGGGTGACCTCCCATCTATACCTATGTGGAACCATGCCTTTTTGTTCATACTTTTCCAAGGTAGCTTTATCCCACCATGTTTGTAATTCTTTAGTCATAACTGTATGCAACATTTTAAAGTCCTGCTCCATAGTTGTAACAGGCATGGGTACTGTTTCATCAAATAATTTATCCAAATCAATGTCTCTTTTTCTTCTATATTCAAAGAGATCCATATTGTAACCTGTTCGCAAACAATCAATTAGACTACACGAGGAAGTCAATCAAAGAAATTTTCACCGTGATGTTGCGCTCAGTCCTCACTTTCCTTGATAGGCTGCTGACTATGCACAGAGACAAGTCCCAGTCACGTAAACAATCACACTATAGCCGCGCCAATATTCTGTATCACCGTTTGTGATCCACGAGATTCCTAAAAACAGAAACACAGCAGACCAGACCTTCTCATAGTGAGTATCGTCTCATCAGTGACACCCTTGTGCAATCGCACACACTGCGTGAGGGATAAGGGTACTATCACCAGGGTGGATGGGGATCACACACCCCCCCCTTTCCTTCCCTGCTCACCAGAAGATTTCTTGTCAATACTGCATATCACAAAGCATCCATGCCGTTTAAAACCTTAAAAACATCAAGCGTATTCACATAGCATAAAACCGCTTTAATAGGCTCCCAATGGCCCCCAAGTTAAAACTGCGTACATAAAATTTTCTTGTATATTAGCATATCACAATACCACATCGCCGCCAGCTCCGGTCACCTCTCACATGCCCAGGCCGCGTCTCCTCCGGTCAGTGGTAATACAGCGTGCGTCCTCCAAGCTCCGCCCTACGCGTTTCGTCACGTACCAGGTTGTGACTCATCAGGGGCTGGAGTACGCACGTTCCCTGTAGCAATATATATGCTTAACCCCACCCCCTCCCCTCCCACCCCGGCCAACCTCTAGGGTGTCAGAGATCTGGGCGGGACATCATGGGAGGTCGGGCCGATGCTGTTTACATATTAACCTAAAATAAACATATAAAATACTCACACAATGCGTTGTTCACATAAAACTGACATATACGTTCCTTTAAATACATAATTTCTCCGAATACAAAAGTGAAAACTACTTCCTACATAAAACTATGAACATCCAAAACTACATTACCCAAGGTTCTTCTTTTTCCATGCACATGTGCAGATGTAACATTAACCAGACATTCTAATCCTGTGCGTCTGTATACGCAGCTCCATTGCCCAGCACACACACCATGGGGAATGGAAGCCACGTACATCTCCTCCCACCACGTATAGATTCAATTGGCTCTTCATACGGACTACACTACCCAGAATCCTCAGCCTCACCAGTGATTCCCACCCCCTATGCTCATATCAATAGGCTCTTCATACAAACTACACTACCCAGACTCCTCAGCTTCACCAGTGATCCCACCCCCTATGCTCGTATCCTCCTCACCTCTATAAACTACTTAGTACCACCCACAAAATGCTAATATACATCAACCTTTATAAACCTAAATAACACTCTCAATATTAACATCAATTAATATCCCTTTTTATAGTGTCTTTGTACTGAATAAATCACGCTACTATTGTTTACCTATTGTTACTATTGTTTACCTATATACTTTTTGGACAAAGAAGGACCCAATCAAAGGGTTAATGTGGTGTCACAATATAAACAGACCTCTCTAAAAAATAACTCTACATTCAATCCCCACTTTAATGGTAGCCAGAATAGCATTGAGGTTTTTAAGAAGCTAGTTATTAAGGATATAGAGAGGATCCCCACAAGAAAGGTCATGGGTTTTAAAACAGAGGCTAAAAATATGCTAGAACAGAAGGGGCTGGTCATACGTCCGGCTGATAAAGGGGGGGGGGTGGTAGTTTTAAATAAAGTACAATATTTTGGAGAATTGGATAAAATAGTGTCTGATGTTAACACATATGAGAAATTGGCAGGTAATCCCACACAGGAATATAAACGGCAATTGATTGTACTGTTGAAAGAAGGACTAGATAAGGGAGTGTTGTCTGATCGAGAATTTAGGTATCTCATTCCCTCTGCACCACGGGTGCCCATTATCTACCAAACGCCAAAAATTCATAAGAACTTAACGGAACCCCCAGGTCGCCCCATTATTAGTGGCATTGGTTCGGTAACACATAGGGTTGGAATGTATCTGGACCAATTCCTGCAACCTCTGGCATGTAAATTGCCACATGTGCTTAAGGACACAGGGCACACTATACAAGTGTTGGAAAGAATTCAGGTGGAGGAAAATATGGTGTTAGGAACAGCTGATGTCAGTTCCCTATACACCAATGTATCTCATGAGGGAGGAATTGCTGCTGCAAAATTTTACATGGAACAGGAAGGGGAATTAAGAGAGGAACAAATTAGCTTTCTGTTAAGGTTATTGGAATTTGCACTTACCAAAAACTACTTCTGGTACAAAGGAGGTTATTACGTGCAGCGATATGGATGCGCGATGGGGGCATCGTATGCTCCGTCGTTAGCTAATCTGTTTATGGCGAGATGGGAGGAGGTGGCCATATGCAAAGGGGGTGTGAATATTTTATCATGGTGGCGATTTATAGACGATTTGTTTATAGTATGGCGAGGTCAGGAGACGTCTTTCCATGAATTCATTCAGGAGGCTAACAGCATTGAAACTAATATAAAGCTCACCCTGGAGTGTAGCAGGTCTAGAATTCATTTTCTGGACCTGGATATATTCGTGGAGGGCCAGACATTGAAAACGGAATGCTATTTTAAGCAAACTGACAGAAATGGGTTCATACCCACTAATAGCTGCCACCACCCCAAATGGTTGCAAGGAATCCCAAAGGGTCAGATGGTACGCATCCGAAGAAACTGTACTGATGTGGAGACGTATGATAGGCAGGCAAACATACTAAAGGAAAGGTTTATACAAAAAGGGTATGATGCAGATTCATTGGAAAATATTAGGAAAAATGTCCGAGAAATGGATAGGAATACGCTGGTGGGTGGAGGTAGGGCAAGGAGGCAGAGAGAGAATGAGATGGCCTATATAAGTGAATATAACCTTCAACATAGACAGGTGGAAAAAATTATTAAAAAACACTGGCCGGTTCTGATGTGTGATCATGGGCTAGCTAAAGCATTGCCAAGTAAACCATCATTTATATATAGAAGGGCGCCGAATTTAAGAGACACTTTGGTGCCCAGCTGTGTGGATCCACCCAAGCTGAACAGAGATAATGGGTGGCAAAAACCTGGGTTCTACCCATGTAGAAGCTGTTTGGGTTGCAGACAGAATGTAGTTAACAGAAAAAAGAAATATGAATTCGAATCTAGTGTGACTAAATGTGAATATAAGATAAAATCTTTTATCACATGTACAACGAAATATGTAGTTTACCTTATATGGTGTACGTGCGGAGTACAGTATGTAGGAAGAACTACTAGGATGCTAAAAGAGCGCATTGATGAACATATATACAAGGTGAAAAAGGGTCATGAAAATCATAGTGTGTCAGCCCATTTTAAAAAATACCATGAGTGTGATCCTTCACAAATGTATTTCTGTGCAATAGAAAAACTGCATCCACAATGGAGGGGCTGCAATAGAGTGCGTGAAATCTCTAAAATGGAAACACGTTGGATCTACAATTTGCATACTATGAAACCAGAAGGTTTGAACATTGAGATTGATTTAAATTGTTTTATCTCTAATGATTAAAATGAATAAGGAATGTTATTCGATTTTCTGACACTAGATGGCAGTATATAGGTAAACAATAGTAGCGTGATTTATTCAGTACAAAGACACTATAAAAAGGGATATTAATTGATGTTAATATTGAGAGTGTTATTTAGGTTTATAAAGGTTGATGTATATTAGCATTTTGTGGGTGGTACTAAGTAGTTTATAGAGGTGAGGAGGATACGAGCATAGGGGGTGGGATCACTGGTGAAGCTGAGGAGTCTGGGTAGTGTAGTTTGTATGAAGAGCCTATTGATATGAGCATAGGGGGTGGGAATCACTGGTGAGGCTGAGGATTCTGGGTAGTGTAGTCCGTATGAAGAGCCAATTGAATCTATACGTGGTGGGAGGAGATGTACGTGGCTTCCATTCCCCATGGTGTGTGTGCTGGGCAATGGAGCTGCGTATACAGACGCACAGGATTAGAATGTCTGGTTAATGTTACATCTGCACATGTGCATGGAAAAAGAAGAACCTTGGGTAATGTAGTTTTGGATGTTCATAGTTTTATGTAGGAAGTAGTTTTCACTTTTGTATTCGGAGAAATTATGTATTTAAAGGAACGTATATGTCAGTTTTATGTGAACAACGCATTGTGTGAGTATTTTATATGTTTATTTTAGGTTAATATGTAAACAGCATCGGCCCGACCTCCCATGATGTCCCGCCCAGATCTCTGACACCCTAGAGGTTGGCCGGGGTGGGAGGGGAGGGGGTGGGGTTAAGCATATATATTGCTACAGGGAACGTGCGTACTCCAGCCCCTGATGAGTCACAACCTGGTACGTGACGAAACGCGTAGGGCGGAGCTTGGAGGACGCACGCTGTATTACCACTGACCGGAGGAGACGCGGCCTGGGCATGTGAGAGGTGACCGGAGCTGGCGGCGATGTGGTATTGTGATATGCTAATATACAAGAAAATTTTATGTACGCAGTTTTAACTTGGGGGCCATTGGGAGCCTATTAAAGCGGTTTTATGCTATGTGAATACGCTTGATGTTTTTAAGGTTTTAAACGGCATGGATGCTTTGTGATATGCAGTATTGACAAGAAATCTTCTGGTGAGCAGGGAAGGAAAGGGGGGGGTGTGTGATCCCCATCCACCCTGGTGATAGTACCCTTATCCCTCACGCAGTGTGTGCGATTGCACAAGGGTGTCACTGATGAGACGATACTCACTATGAGAAGGTCTGGTCTGCTGTGTTTCTGTTTTTAGGAATCTCGTGGATCACAAACGGTGATACAGAATATTGGCGCGGCTATAGTGTGATTGTTTACGTGACTGGGACTTGTCTCTGTGCATAGTCAGCAGCCTATCAAGGAAAGTGAGGACTGAGCGCAACATCACGGTGAAGAGATCTGTAACGGAGTGGATCCCGGCTGGAAGCGGAGCTGCGGTGAGGGCACAGGAAGGCTGCCAAGGGCTGGAGGAAGCCCCGGGTAAGTAGAATTTTTTATTTTTTAAAGTACTTGCATTTGTCCTTTAAGGAATCCCCAGGTAAGTATGGAACCTGAGATGCTTCTTGTCTCAGGTTCACTTTAAAAACCAAACACATTTAGGGTTTAAAGGCCCATAAATCAGTAGCTAGTATCTATAAAATGTAACTTTTATTACAAACTTTATAAATAGATCAATGCAAAAACAGCAGTAAAAATCCATATGCCACACAGAGGTGCAATAAAACAGGCAACTAAAATGTAATATCATCAGATGATGCACAAATGCTTTAGCTATTAATTTCACATAATTATCCAGTTTGGTCAGTAACTGCTCAGCCAGTCTGCTGGGAGTATGATGACCTCAGGCAGCATCGCCTGTCTATGTGGGTAAAATTACTTTACATCAATGCGGAGGGCATCAATTCACTGGCATGGAAGACAGAAGAATGTCCAGCTGACCTCTGCTCTGCTCAATATATAACTAGAATCACACAATTACCTCTTCTGCAGATACTTCCAGCGACGTGCTCCACACGTGGTCTTTGTTCCAAAACATTCCACTACTGTTACATCACTTCCTTTCTTTTTCTTTTATGGCTTCCTGCTATTGGGCGGGCTGAGATTGCCATCTTGTGGTAAATAAGCTAACTGCAGGCTCCCTCAGCAGTCTTATTGGTACCAACCAAGTGATAATGATAATGGTGAGCATTATAATAATAATAATAATAATAATAATAATAATAATAATAATATAATGTGATTAGGCTGTAAATGAGGTTGTTGTGCAGTGATATGTGACGAGGCTATTATTATTATAAATATTAGCTCTTGGGCACAGCACAGTGTCTGTGAAGGGTAGAGAAAATTAGCAGTGTGTGATCTTATATAGCAAACATAGAAACCCCATGGTATATAAATTATAAGATCCACCCCACCCCATAAATATCACTTGCATACAAGAATATCAGGGAATACTACCGTTGAGGGGTCTCAGCAGAACAGTATATTTTTACATAATTTAATACTTCATTTAACCATTAGACTGCTACTAATATCTATAGGTATTTGTGTGTTTCCACATCCATACGCCACAGACATCTAATGGCATTTTAGTACAAAATGACTTCCACCTGCTGTGGTCATCTATGGGCATTTTTGTTTTTCTATATTTCTTTGTCATGGATGTCTAAAGGTGTTTGATGCAAAGTTTTAGCTCAGTGTATCAAAAAAATGGGCTGAAGTGGATCAAAAAACGGCTGCCATATGTGTCATATATAACATACCTCCAATGCAACTGATTCAAAAATACAAGATACAATTAATTAAAGAGAATCTGTAGTGTGAAAATCTTACATAAATAAATGTACCGGCCTGTTTGTTGTCTTCTCCTAGCCCCCTCTGTGACATTTTTGCCTCTCCTGCAGCTTTCCTGGTGATAAAATCACTGTTTTATTCATTGTTTTTGTAAACAATGAAGATGGCTGCCAAACAGGAAATACATCATCAGAGCAAGTGCCAGTTTGCAGAAGCTCCTCTGAAATGTGACTTGATTGCTGAAATGTTACTTCCCAGGATGGATTTTCAGATCTGCAGATGAAGTCTGTTAAACAAGGTGTGTATGAGGAACTGCAAATATCATAGACTATGAATGCATTTTGCAGGGACGGATCTTTTGCAGATACTGATCTTTTGAATGTGTACAGCATCTTTGAATTGTGGGCGGTTTGCTGTGCAGAAAAAATCTGTACGGCAGACCCGTCAGAATTCGCATGCCGCACACACCCGCACGCGAATCGCCGGTAATGTAATTTAATAGGAAAACCGCAATCGTTTTTTGTCTTGCGGTTTTCCATGCGTTTTCGCCTGCGTAGTCGCATAAAAACCCATGTCAATGCTTACCGGCATTGACATGGTTAAAATCGCATAGCGCAAACCGCGAGCGATTCCGCGTGAAAATCCGCATGGAAACGCAAACGAATCCGCACCCGCATGCAGATTCGTTGACGTGATTTTCGCATCAAAAACGCAACGCACAAGTGGAAACGTACCCTAAAACAAAGTCACCCAATAACCAACTGTGTTAACTTTGGGGTTCTTGGCATCAGTAATGTAAAAAAGGGAGCAGTTTGAATGTCTCCATTGAAAACAATAGGTGAAATTTGATTGGGTATTGTTGGTCTAACACACAGTTTCAACATTTTACACACACCCCTCCCCTTCCCCTGTGACATTGTGATTAACTATACAAAGTATTTGGACTCTGACATTAATACTTTCATGTATGGCAGCATTTTTTTAATTATCCCACTGAGTAGAAATTCAAAGCTATGAGAGTGACAGCAGTTGGAAAATTTAAACTGTCGCTTTCAACTGCCATAAGGCAGTTTAGCTGCCGATGACATCAGGTGGAGGAGCTGGTACAGAGAGTAAATGAGCCTGCCTGCTAATCACAAGGTTAGCGGTTCAAGTACCACCCAGGACATGGGCAGGTGGCAAAAAAAAAAAAAAAAAAAAAAACTCTCTGAGCCAAGGACACCAGTGTTTTTAGGTCACTGTCGTTTTTTGACACAGCATAGCACAGACTATTTTACACTACAAGGTGAATGGCCCTTTACTGAGCCCCAGCAGGTCCTCACACTTTAACCACTTCACAACCGAGGGGTTTTACCCCTGTAGCACCAGAGCAATTTTCACCTTTCATCGCTCCTTCCATTCATTCGTCTATAACTTTGTCATTATTTATCGCAATGAAATGAACTATATCTTGTTTTTTTCGCCACCAATTAGGCTTTCTTTAGGTGGGACATTATGCCAAGAATTATTTTATTCTAAATGTGTTTTAATGGGAAAATAGTAAAAATGTGGGGAAAAAAATCACTATTTTTCAGTTTTCGGCCATTATAGTTTTTAAATAATGCATGCTACTGTAATTAAAATCCATGAAATGTACTTGCCCATTTGTTCCCTTTATTACACCGTTTAAATTATGTCCCTATCACAATGTTTAGCACCAATATTTTATTTGGAAATAAAGGTGCATTTTTTTCAGTTTTGAGGCCATCCCTAATTACAAGCCCATCATTTATAAAGTAACAGTGTTATACCCTCTTGACATAAATATTTAAAGAGTGCAGCCCCTAAGGTAACTATTTGTGTGTTTTTTTTATTCAAATTTTTTTTTTATTACCCCCCCAAAAAAATGTGGAGTGTGGGAGGTAATGAGTTAATTTATAATGTAAAACTATATACAGTGATGTAAAAAACTATTTGCCCCCTTCCTGATTTCTTATTCTTTTGCATGTTTGTCACACTTAAATGTTTCTGCTCATCAAAAACCGTTAACTATTAGTCAAAGATAACATAATTGAACACAAAATGCAGTTTTAAATGATGGTTTTTCTTATTTAGTGAGAAAAAAAACTCCAAACCTACATGGCCCTGTGTGAAAAAGAAATTGCCCCCTGAACCTAATAACTGGTTGGGCCACCCTTAGCAGCAATAACTGCAATCAAGCGTTTGCGATAACTTGCAACAAGTCTTTTACAGCGCTCTGGAGGAATTTTGGCCCACTCATCTTTGCAGAATTGTTGTAATTCAGTTTTATTTGAGGGTTTTCTAGCATGAACCGCCTTTTTAAGGTCATGCCACAACAGCTCAATAGGATTCAGGTCAGGACTTTGACTAGGCCACTCCAAAGTCTTCATTTTGTTTTTCTTCAGCCATTCAGAGGTGGATTTGCTGGTGTGTTTTGGGTCATTGTCCTGCTGCAGCACCCAAGATCGCTTCAGCTTGAGTTGACAAACAGATGGCCGGACATTCTCCTTCAGGATTTTTTGGTAGACAGTAAATTCATGGTTCCATCTATCACAGCAAGCCTTCCAGGTCCTGAAGCAGCAAAACAACCCCAGACCATCACACTACCACCACCATATTTTTCTGTTGGTATGATGTTCTTTTGCTGAAATGCTGTGTTACTTCTACGCCACATGTAACGGGACTAGCACCTTCCAAAAAGTTCAACTTTTGTCTCGTCGGTAGATGTTGTCCTGGGGTCTTTTGTGGCCTTTCGGATGAGTTTTCTCTGCGCTCTTGGGGTAATTTTGGTCGGCCGGCCACACCTGGGAAGGTTCATCACTGTTCCATGTTTTTGCCATTCGTGGATAATGGCTCTCACTGTGGTTCGCTGGAGTCCCAAAGCTTTAGGAATGGCTTTATAACCTTTACCAGACTGATAGATCTCAATTACTTTTGTTCTCATTTGTTCCTGAATTTCTTTGGATCTTGGCATGATGTCTAGCTTTTGAGGTGCTTTTGGTCTACTTCTCTGTGTCAGATAAGCCCCTATTTAAGTGATTTCTTGATTGAAACAGGTGTGGCAGTAATCAGGCCTGGGGGTGACTACAGAAAGTGAACTCAGGTGTGATAAACCACAGTTAAGTTATTTTTAAACAAGGGGGGCAATCACTTTTTCACACAGGGCCATGTAGATTTGGAGTTTTTTTTCTCACTAAATAATAAAAACCATCATTTAAAACTGCATTTTGTGTTCAATTATGTTATCTTTGACTAATAGTTAACGGTTTTTGATGAGCAGAAACATTTAAGTGTGACAAACATGCAAAAGAATAAGAAATCAGGAAGGGGGCAAATAGTTTTTCACATCACTGTAGTTATATATGAAAAATGCTTTTGGGTGTAGTTTTACTATTTGGCCACGAGATGGCCACAGTAATTTTTTGTGAATGGTCCTGTGAGAGTCCTGTGAGCGTCGGAAGGACGTCAATGAGGCTGGGAAACTTTTTTTTTTCTCACAATGATTGCGATGCTTCTCATAGAAGCAGCTGATCATTACGGGGGGATTAAGATCAACAAACGGGAACGTTTTTTCCCGTTCGTTGATCTGCAGGTGTGCGGGCGGCAGTGTGCGGGAGTGTGTGCACGAGCGAGTGGGAGCGCGGACAGTGGCGGTAGCTGCGGGGGGAGGGGGGGGCGGATATCTCCGTCCCTGGTTGTGAAAGGATGGATAAAGGAGCAGAGATATCTGCAAATGTGGGGGTTAAAGTGGTTAGATTGAAATTTGCATATGGGGTTCTCCCACCGTACCCCATATGAGTGCTCTTTTGCCTCTGCTGGTGGAAATTAACCACTTGAGGACCACAGGTTTACATCCACCTAGTGACCAGGCGATTTTATTTTTTTACAATTCAGCACTCTGCAGCTTTAACAGTTTATTACTCGGCCATACAACTTAGCAGCCAAATTAATATTGCCTCCTTCTCTTCCCACCAACAGAGCTTGCAGTTGGTGGTATCTGATTGCTGCTGCGATATACATTTAAAAAAAAAAAAAATTCTCCCGCCTGCCATATATGCACCCCGCCCCCCCCCCCCCCCCCCCCGAGATCCAACCACAATATAATTTGAGTAAGATAACGTAGATCCATGAGTAAGATAATGTAGATCCAATCACTACACGCTCCATTCGTGGCTGGCTGGCTGATCACGGATACCCGCTCTGTTTAAGAGTGCATTCCCTGCAAATCTCCGCCCTCCAGGACTTGACACCAATCGGCGTTCGGCGGGCCTGGGAGAGCCACTCTGCGGTGTAAGGCTACATACACACTTGAGATAAGTCTTTGGAAAAGGCAAGATCACAGACCAATTTTACCCCCTTCCATGTAGTATGAGAGCATACTCTACACAGTCTACTCTATTGAGCTGAACTCGCCATCAGATAAAAATCTTTGCAAGATGCTGCACAGAAAGATGCTGTACACATTCAAAAGATCAGTATCTGCAAAAGATCTGTTCCTGCAAAAGATCCGTTCCTGCAAAATGCATTCATAGTCTATCTGCAGATCCTCATACACACCTTGTTTAACAGACATTCTTCTGCAGATCATCTGCAGATCAAATCCACCAGCAGGGCCGTGCAGAGGGTCCTTAAGTGGGGGGTGCTCAAATTTAAAAAAGCGGCCTGGCAACGTCTTCCCCTGCATGCCCCCCTCCTCGTTTCTGGCTATGGGGGTATTGGTTGTCATGTGGGTGCTGAATGCAGATACTGGGTGCGATGTGGGTTCTGAGTGTGAGCACAGAGTGTCATGTGGGTTCTGGCTACAGTTGGGTATCGAGTGTGATGCGGGTGTTGATTGCAAGTACTTAGTGCCATGTAAGATCTGGGTGCATGTACTGGAAGTCATGTGGGTGCTGGGTACAGGTACTGAATGTGACATGGGTGCGAATATTTGGCACCATGCCTGTACTGGGTACTGGCTATGGGTGGGCTTTGGTTATCACATGGGTTTTGAATGCAGGTACTTTAGGTGCGGGTACGGGTTAAGTGGGTGCTTGGTGCAGATAGTGGGGGCCATGTGAAAGCTGTGTGCAGGTGTGAGTACTGGGTGCAATTTTAGGCCAGGGTGCAGATACTTGGCGTCATGTGAGTGTGAGTACTGGGTGCCAGCTATGAGGGGAAGGGGTGGGTGCTTGGAAAAGTAGAGGTCAGTGTGGGTGCTGCAGGAAGGGGCAGAGCCATGCAGAGGATCCTCAAAGGGGTGGTGCTCAAATTTGAAATTGATAAATCATGCTAAATTGTGTATGTAATATCCCCTCTCTAAAAAGCAGAAGGCAGTTTTAACACACACACACACACACCTTTATAGCAGTATCAGGCAGACTTTGTGTCTCCTTTCAACCAACTCTTTTGGCGCCACCACCCTCAAATCACTAGTGGTAGGTGCCCACTGTTAGTAGGTTAGAGTGGGCACAGTGGAGCCCACAGTGGAGGCAGAGACTCACCTTTCATTACTGGGACCTCTGTCCCTCTTAATCAGCACCCAAGCCTCTTTTCAGGCAAAGAAGAAGGGGTTACCAATACGCAGTGGTTGCTAAGCATTAGTAGATGCAAAACTGCAGTAAGTGCCAAGGTGCAGCGGGTGCCCAGATACAGTGGGTGGTAAGATGCAAAGGTTCACTTTGTGCTAAGTTGCAGTGGGTGTCGAGATGCCAAAGTACAGTCTGTGTCAAGCTGCTGTGGGCACCAAGGTCCAGTTTGTATTGGGTGTTTATTTGCAGTGGGTGCTATGCAGTATTGGGTGCTGAATGAGTGCCAGATGGTGATAAACAATAGTGGGTGCCATGTGAGTGTTAATTGGTACAGGGAGACATGTGAGTGTTGGACATGTTAGTAGGGAGTGCCATGTGTGGTCTGGATGTGTGCCATGGGAGAGTACTGAGTCTCATATGGGTTCGGACCAAGGATGGGTACTGGGTGCTATTTGGGTGCTGGCCATAGATGGGTACTGGGTGCATATAATGGCTTTGGAACTTGGTGACGTGTGAGTACTGTGCCATGTGGGTGTTGATTATGAGGGTATGTGGGTCTTAGGTGCCAATACTGAGTGCCAAGTGGGTACTGGGAGTGAGTACATGGTGACATATGGGTGATGGATGCTGGATAGTGGGGTATTTGTTGTCATGTGGGTGCTAAAGGCAGATGCCGGGTGCCATGTGGGTACTGGGTGCTGACACAGGGTGTCATGTGGATTCTGGCTGTATGGGTGTGTATCAACTATCATGTAGGTGTTGATTGCAGGTACTCAGTCCCTTGTGAGTTTTGGGTGCAAGTACTGGATGTCATATGTGAGTGCTTGGTGTTTGTACTGGGCACTAAGTGGAGGCTTAGTGCAACTGGAACTACTGCAGATGAAGCATGTGGGTGTTGGGTGCAGGTACTGGGTATCATAGGTGCGAATACTTGGTGCCATGCCTGCACTGGGTGCTAGCTATGGGTGGGCATTGTGTGTTATGTGGGTTCTGAGTGCAGGTACTTTGGGTGCTAGTACTAGTTATGTGAGTGCAGATAGTGGGTGCCATGTGAAGGCGGTGTGCAGGTGTGAGTAGTGAGTGCCATGTTGGGGCTGGGTGCAAGTACTGTGTCATGTGGGTGTGAGTACTGGGTGCCAGCTGTAGGGTGAAGGGGTGCAGGTACTGGGTGTCATGTGGCTGTTTGATGCAAGTACAAAGTGTCATATTGAGGCCAGATGTGAGTATTTGGTGCAGGGTGCAAGTACTGGGTGCTTGCTATAGTGGGGGTTACTGGTTGAGTGTAATGTGGGTGCTGAACATTGGTGGAATTGTTGTGGGTGCAGGGGGTGGGAGATCACTGTGGGTACTGCTATGAATGGCATAGTTGCTGCTAGGGGAGGTAGAGGTTAGTGTGGTTGCTGGGGGAGGTAGAGCTCAGTGTGGGTACTGGGGGAAGGGTAGGTCACTGTGGGTGCTGGGGGGAGTAACTTTGGGTGCTGAGGAAGGTAGAGGTCAGTATGAGTGCTGGAGGAAAGGGAGGTCACTGTGGGTCCTTTGGGGGAGGTCACTGTGGGTCTTGGGGGAGGTAGAGGGGGAGGTCACTATGGGTGCTGCTGTGAATGGCATAGTTGCTTGCTGCTAAGGGAGGTAGAGGTCAGTGTGGGTGCTGGGGGAAGGGTAATTCACTGCTGGTGCTGTGGAAGGAAGAGATCAATATGGGTGCTGGAGGAAGGGGAGGTGACTGTGGGTGCCTGGATAGTCAGTGTAGTTAATGGAGGAGGGAGTGGATGCTGGGTGTTGGGAGAGGCCCCTGTGGGCGCTTGCAATGGGAGAGATCACTGTAGCTGCTTTTGGGATGGGAGGTCCCTGTGGGTGCTGCAGGGGAAAGGTGGCTAGCCACTGGGGGAGGGAAAGATCACTGTGGGTGCTGGAGGAGGGATAGGTCAGTGTGGGTGCTGGGGTAGGCAGGATCACTGCTAGAGCTGGGGAGGGAGAGGTCACTGTGGGTGCTGGGGGAGGGAGAGGTTACTGTGGGTGCTAGGTGGAGGGAGAGGTCACTGTAGGTGCTAGGTGGAGGGAAAGGTCACTGTGGGTGCTGAGTAAGGGAGAGGTCACTGTGGGTGCTAGGTGGAGGGAGAGGTCACTGTGGGTGCTAGGTGATGGGAGATATCACTGTGGGTACTGGGGAGGGAGAGGTCAGTATGGGTCCTAGGTGGAGGGAGAAGTCACTGTGGGTGCTAGGTGTATGGAGAGGTCACTGTGGGTGCTAGGGGAGGGAGTGGTCACTGTGGGTACTAGGTGGAGGGAGAGGTCACTATGGGTGCTGGGGGAGGTAGAAGTCAGTATGGGTCCTAGGTGGAGGGAGAGGTCAGTATGCCACACTAGGATTCCTGTCTGGCCCTCTTCACTTCAAAGTGTCCCAGGCGGGGGGCGGAGCTTCCCGCGGGTGGGCGGGGCTTATCGCGATCAGGGGCAGAGCTTATTTTGCCCCGCGAGAGGGGCCTTTTTTGAATTTTTTTTAAAAGAGGGGGTGCCTGGGCACCCAGAGCACCCCCCTCTGCACGTGCCTGTCCACCAGGATGGATTTTCAGATCTGCAGATGAAGTCTGTTAAACAAGGTGTGTATGAGGATCTGCAGATATCATAGACTATGAATGCATTTTGCAGGGACGGATCTTTTGCAGATACTGATCTTTTGAATGTGTACAGCATCTTTGAATTGTGGGCGGTTTGCTGTGCAGAAAAAATCTGTACGGCAGACCCGTCAGAATTCGCATGCCGCACACACCCGCACGCAAATCGCCGGTAATGTAATTTAATAGGAAAACCGCAATCGTTTTTTGTCTTGCGGTTTTCCATGCGTTTTCGCCTGCGTAGTCGCATAAAAACCCATGTCAATGCTTACCGGCATTGACATGGTTAAAATCGCATAGCGCAAACCGCGAGCGATTCCGCGTGAAAATCCGCATGGAAACGCAAACGAATCCGCACCCGCATGCAGATTCGTTGACGTGATTTTCGCATCAAAAACGCAACGCACAAGTGGAAACGTACCCTAAAACAAAGTCACCCAATAACCAACTGTGTTAACTTTGGGGTTCTTGGCATCAGTAATGTAAAAAAGGGAGCAGTTTGAATGTCTCCATTGAAAACAATAGGTGAAATTTGATTGGGTATTGTTGGTCTAACACACAGTTTCAACATTTTACACACACCCCTCCCCTTCCCCTGTGACATTGTGATTAACTATACAAAGTATTTGGACTCTGACATTAATACTTTCATGTATGGCAGCATTTTTTTAATTATCCCACTGAGTAGAAATTCAAAGCTATGAGAGTGACAGCAGTTGGAAAATTTAAACTGTCGCTTTCAACTGCCATAAGGCAGTTTAGCTGCCGATGACATCAGGTGGAGGAGCTGGTACAGAGAGTAAATGACCCTGCCTGCTAATCACAAGGTTAGTGGTTCAAGTACCACCCAGGACATGGGCAGGTGGCAAAAAAAAAAAAAAAAAACCTCTCTGAGCCAAGGACACCAGTGTTTTTAGGTCACTGTCGTTTTTTGACACAGCATAGCACAGACTATTTTACACTACAAGGTGAATGGCCCTTTACTGAGCCCCAGCAGGTCCTCACACTTTAACCACTTCACAACTGAGGGGTTTTACCCCTGTAGCACCAGAGCAATTTTCACCTTTCATCGCTCCTTCCATTCATTCGTCTATAACTTTGTCATTATTTATCACAATGAAATGAACTATATCTTGTTTTTTTCGCCACCAATTAGGCTTTCTTTAGGTGGGACATTATGCCAAGAATTATTTTATTCTAAATGTGTTTTAATGGGAAAATAGTAAAAATGTGGGGAAAAAAAATCACTATTTTTCAGTTTTCGGCCATTATAGTTTTTAAATAATGCATGCTACTTTAATTAAAATCCATGAAATGTACTTGCCCATTTGTTCCCTTTATTACACCGTTTAAATTATGTCCCTATCACAATGTTTAGCACCAATATTTTATTTGGAAATAAAGGTGCATTTTTTTCAGTTTTGAGGCCATCCCTAATTACAAGCCCATCATTTATAAAGTAACAGTGTTATACCCTCTTGACATAAATATTTAAAGAGTGCAGCCCCTAAGGTAACTATTTGTGTGTTTTTTTTATTCAAATTTTTTTTTATTACCCCCCAAAAAAATGTGGAGTGTGGGAGGTAATGAGTTAATTTATAATGTAAAACTATATACAGTGATGTAAAAAACTATTTGCCCCCTTCCTGATTTCTTATTCTTTTGCATGTTTGTCACACTTAAATGTTTCTGCTCATCAAAAACCGTTAACTATTAGTCAAAGATAACATAATTGAACACAAAATGCAGTTTTAAATGATGGTTTTTCTTATTTAGTGAGAAAGAAAACTCCAAACCTACATGGCCCTGTGTGAAAAAGAAATTGCCCCCTGAACCTAATAACTGGTTGGGCCACCCTTAGCAGCAATAACTGCAATCAAGCGTTTGCGATAACTTGCAACAAGTCTTTTACAGCGCTCTGGAGGAATTTTGGCCCACTCATCTTTGCAGAATTGTTGTAATTCAGTTTTATTTGAGGGTTTTCTAGCATGAACCACCTTTTTAAGGTCATGCCACAACAGCTCAATAGGATTCAGGTCAGGACTTTGACTAGGCCACTCCAAAGTCTTCATTTTGTTTTTCTTCAGCCATTCAGAGGTGGATTTGCTGGTGTGTTTTGGGTCATTGTCCTGCTGCAGCACCCAAGATCGCTTCAGCTTGAGTTGACAAACAGATGGCCGGACATTCTCCTTCAGGATTTTTTGGTAGACAGTAAATTCATGGTTCCATCTATCACAGCAAGCCTTCCAGGTCCTGAAGCAGCAAAACAACCCCAGACCATCACACTACCACCACCATATTTTTCTGTTGGTATGATGTTCTTTTGCTGAAATGCTGTGTTACTTCTACGCCACATGTAACGGGACTAGCACCTTCCAAAAAGTTCAACTTTTGTCTCGTCGGTAGATGTTGTCCTGGGGTCTTTTGTGGCCTTTCGGATGAGTTTTCTCTGCGCTCTTGGGGTAATTTTGGTCGGCCGGCCACACCTGGGAAGGTTCATCACTGTTCCATGTTTTTGCCATTCGTGGATAATGGCTCTCACTGTGGTTCACTGGAGTCCCAAAGCTTTAGGAATGGCTTTATAACCTTTACCAGACTGATAGATCTCAATTACTTTTGTTCTCATTTGTTCCTGAATTTCTTTGGATCTTGGCATGATGTCTAGCTTTTGAGGTGCTTTTGGTCTACTTCTCTGTGTCAGATAAGCCCCTATTTAAGTGATTTCTTGATTGAAACAGGTGTGGCAGTAATCAGGCCTGGGGGTGACTACAGAAAGTGAACTCAGGTGTGATAAACCACAGTTAAGTTATTTTTAAACAAGGGGGGCAATCACTTTTTCACACAGGGCCATGTAGATTTGGAGTTTTTTTTCTCACTAAATAATAAAAACCATCATTAAAACTGCATTTTGTGTTCAATTATGTTATCTTTGACTAATAGTTGACGGTTTTTGATGAGCAGAAACATTTAAGTGTGACAAACATGCAAAAGAATAAGAAATCAGGAAGGGGGCAAATAGTTTTTCACATCACTGTAGTTATATATGAAAAATGCTTTTGGGTGTAGTTTTACTATTTGGCCACGAGATGGCCACAGTAATTTTTTGTGAATGGTCCTGTGAGAGTCCTGTGAGCGTCGGAAGGACGTCAATGAGGCTGGGAAACTTTTTTTTTTCTCACAATGATTGCGATGCTTCTCATAGAAGCAGCTGATCATTACGGGGGGATTAAGATCAACAAACGGGAACGTTTTTTCCCGTTCGTTGATCTGCAGGTGTGCGGGCGGCAGTGTGCAGGAGTGTGTGCACGAGCGAGTGGGAGCGCGGACAGTGGCGGTAGCTGCGGGGGGAGGGGGGGCGGATATCTCCGTCCCTGGTTGTGAAAGGATGGAAAAAGGAGCAGAGATATCTGCAAATGTGGGGGTTAAAGTGGTTAGATTGAAATTTGCATATGGGGTTCTCCCACAGTACCCCATATGAGTGCTCTTTTGCCTCTGCTGGTGGAAATTAACCACTTGAGGACCACAGGTTTACATCCACCTAGTGACCAGGCGATTTTATTTTTTTACAATTCAGCACTCTGCAGCTTTAACAGTTTATTACTCGGCCATACAACTTAGCAGCCAAATTAATATTGCCTCCTTCTCTTCCCACCAACAGAGCTTGCAGTTGGTGGTATCTGATTGCTGCTGCGATATACATTTAAAAAAAAAAAAAATTCTCCCGCCTGCCATATATGCCCCCCCCCCCCCCCGAGATCCAACCACAATATAATTTGAGTAAGATAACGTAGATCCATGAGTAAGATAATGTAGATCCAATCACTACACGCTCCATTCGTGGCTGGCTGGCTGATCACGGATACCCGCTCTGTTTAAGAGTGCATTCCCTGCAAATCTCCGCCCTCCAGGACTTGACACCAATCGGCGTTCGGCGGGCCTGGGAGAGCCACTCTGCGGTGTAAGGCTACATACACACTTGAGATAAGTCTTTGGAAAAGGCAAGATCACAGACCAATTTTACCCCCTTCCATGTAGTATGAGAGCATACTCTACACAGTCTACTCTATTGAGCTGAACTCGCCATCAGATAAAAATCTTTGCAAGATGCTGCACAGAAAGATGCTGTACACATTCAAAAGATCAGTATCTGCAAAAGATCTGTTCCTGCAAAAGATCCGTTCCTGCAAAATGCATTCATAGTCTATCTGCAGATCCTCATACACACCTTGTTTAACAGACATTCATCTGCAGATCATCTGCAGATCAAATCCACCAGCAGGGCCGTGCAGAGGGTCCTTAAGTGGGGGGTGCTCAAATTTAAAAAAGCGGCCTGGCAACGTCTTCCCCTGCATGCCCCCCTCCTCGTTTCTGGCTATGGGGGTATTGGTTGTCATGTGGGTGCTGAATGCAGATACTGGGTGCGATGTGGGTTCTGAGTGTGAGCACAGAGTGTCATGTGGGTTCTGGCTACAGTTGGGTATCGAGTGTGATGCGGGTGTTGATTGCAAGTACTTAGTGCCATGTAAGATCTGGGTGCATGTACTGGAAGTCATGTGGGTGCTGGGTACAGGTACTGAATGTGACATGGGTGCGAATATTTGGCACCATGCCTGTACTGGGTACTGGCTATGGGTGGGCTTTGGTTATCACATGGGTTTTGAATGCAGGTACTTTAGGTGCGGTTACGGGTTAAGTGGGTGCTTGGTGCAGATAGTGGGGGCCATGTGAAAGCTGTGTGCAGGTGTGAGTACTGGGTGCAATTTTAGGCCAGGGTGCAGATACTTGGCGTCATGTGAGTGTGAGTACTGGGTGCCAGCTATGAGGGGAAGGAGTGGGTGCTTGGAAAAGTAGAGGTCAGTGTGGGTGCTGCAGGAAGGGGCAGGGCCATGCAGAGGATCCTCACAGGGGTGGTGCTCAAATTTGAAATTGATAAATCATGCTAAATTGTGTATGTAATACCCCCTCTCTAAAAAGCAGAAGGCAGTTTTAACACACACACACACACACACACACACACACACACCTTTATAGCAGTATCAGGCAGACTTTGTGTCTCCTTTCAACCAACTCTTTTGGCGCCACCACCCTCAAATCACCAGTGGTAGGTGCCCACTGTTAGTAGGTTAGAGTGGGCACAGTGGAGCCCACAGTGGAGGCAGAGACTCACCTTTCATTACTGGGACCTCTGTCCCTCTTAATCAGCACCCAAGCCTCTTTTCAGGCAAAGAAGAAGGGGTTACCAATACGCAGTGGTTGCTAAGCATTAGTAGATGCAAAACTGCAGTAAGTGCCAAGGTGCAGCGGGTGCCCAGATACAGTGGGTGGTAAGATGCAAAGGTTCACTTTGTGCTAAGTTGCAGTGGGTGTCGAGATGCCAAAGTACAGTCTGTGTCAAGCTGCTGTGGGCACCAAGGTCCAGTTTGTATTGGGTGTTTATTTGCAGTGGGTGCTATGCAGTATTGGGTGCTGAATGAGTGCCAGATGGTGATAAACAATAGTGGGTGCCATGTGAGTGTTAATTGGTACAGGGAGACATGTGAGTGTTGGACATGTTAGTAGGGAGTGCCATGTGTGGTCTGGATGTGTGCCATGGGAGAGTACTGAGTCTCATATGGGTTCGGACCAAGGATGGGTACTGGGTGCTATTTGGGTGCTGGCCATAGATGGGTACTGGGTGCATATAATGGCTTTGGAACTTGGTGACGTGTGAGTACTGTGCCATGTGGGTGTTGATTATGAGGGTATGTGGGTCTTAGGTGCCAATACTGAGTGCCAAGTGGGTACTGGGAGTGAGTACATGGTGACATATGGGTGATGGATGCTGGATAGTGGGGTATTTGTTGTCATGTGGGTGCTAAAGGCAGATGCCGGGTGCCATGTGGGTACTGGGTGCTGACACAGGGTGTCATGTGGATTCTGGCTGTATGGGTGTGTATCAACTATCATGTAGGTGTTGATTGCAGGTACTCAGTCCCTTGTGAGTTTTGGGTGCAAGTACTGGATGTCATATGTGAGTGCTTGGTGTTTGTACTGGGCACTAAGTGGAGGCTTAGTGCAACTGGAACTACTGCAGATGAAGCATGTGGGTGTTGGGTGCAGGTACTGGGTATCATAGGTGCGAATACTTGGTGCCATGCCTGCACTGGGTGCTAGCTATGGGTGGGCATTGTGTGTTATGTGGGTTCTGAGTGCAGGTACTTTGGGTGCTAGTACTAGTTATGTGAGTGCAGATAGTGGGTGCCATGTGAAGGCGGTGTACAGGTGTGAGTAGTGAGTGCCATGTTGGGGCTGGGTGCAAGTACTGTGTCATGTGGGTGTGAGTACTGGGTGCCAGCTGTAGGGTGAAGGGGTGCAGGTACTGGGTGTCATGTGGCTGTTTGATGCAAGTACAAAGTGTCATATTGAGGCCAGATGTGAGTATTTGGTGCAGGGTGCAAGTACTGGGTGCTTGCTATAGTGGGGGTTACTGGTTGAGTGTAATGTGGGTGCTGAACATTGGTGGAATTGTTGTGGGTGCAGGGGGTGGGAGATCACTGTGGGTACTGCTATGAATGGCATAGTTGCTGCTAGGGGAGGTAGAGGTTAGTGTGGTTGCTGGGGGAGGTAGAGCTCAGTGTGGGTACTGGGGGAAGGGTAGGTCACTGTGGGTGCTGGGGGGAGTAACTTTGGGTGCTGAGGAAGGTAGAGGTCAGTATGAGTGCTGGAGGAAAGGGAGGTCACTGTGGGTCCTTTGGGGGAGGTCACTGTGGGTCCTTTGGGGGAGGTCACTGTGGGTCTTGGGGGAGGTAGAGGGGGAGGTCACTATGGGTGCTGCTGTGAATGGCATAGTTGCTTGCTGCTAAGGGAGGTAGAGGTCAGTGTGGGTGCTGGGGGAAGGGTAATTCACTGCTGGTGCTGTGTAGTGTTGGGCGAACAGTGTTCGCCACTGTTCGGGTTCTGCAGAACATCACCCTGTTCGGGTGATGTTCGAGTTCGGCCGAACACCTGACGGTGCTCGGCCAAACCGTTCGGCCATATGGCCGAACTAAGAGCGCATGGCCGAACGTTCCCCGAACGTTCGGCTAGCGCTGTGATTGGCCGAACGGGTCACGTGGTTCGGACCCGAACGCACTCTGATTGGCCGAACTGTCACGTGGTTCGGGTAAATAAATACCCGAACCACGTCATATCTCCGCCATTTGTCTGTGGGTTTAGCTTTGGGTAGGCAGGCAGGGTAGTTCGCTCTCCAGCCACGCTAGCCAGGGTCCCCCCCAGTCATTGTGTGTCGCTGCTGGGAACAGTAGTACACCGCTCGTTCAGCCACACTATATAGCATTCTGTGTACTGTTCTGTGTCTGCTGGGAACAGTGGTACACCGCTCGTTCAGCCACACTATATAGCATTCTGTGTACTGTTCTGTGTCTGCTGGGAACAGTAGTACACCGCTCGTTCAGCCACACTATATAGCATTCTGTGTACTGTTCTGTGTCTGCTGGGAACAGTAGTACACCGCTCGTTCAGCCACACTATATAGCATTCTGTGTACTGTTCTGTGTCTGCTGGGAACAGTAGTACACCGCTCGTTCAGCCACACTATATAGCATTCTGTGTACTGTTCTGTGTCTGCTGGGAACAGTGGTACACCGCTCGTTCAGCCACACTATATAGCATTCTGTGTACTGTTCTGTGTCTGCTGGGAACAGTAGTACACCGCTCGTTCAGCCACACTATATAGCATTCTGTGTACTGTTCTGTGTCTGCTGGGAACAGTAGTACACCGCTCGTTCAGCCACACTATATAGCATTGTTTACTGACACTATATAGCAGACTATATAGCATTGTGTGTACACCGCTCAGCCAGACTATATACCATTGTTTACTGACACTCTGTGTACACCGCTCAGCCACACTATATACCATTGTTTACTGCCACTCTGATTCTGCTGGGAACAGTAGTACACCGCTCGCTCAGCCAGACTATATACCATTGTTTACTGACACTATATAGCAGACTATATAGCATTGTGTGTACACCGCTCAGCCAGACTATATACCATTGTTTACTGACACTCTGTGTACACCGCTCAGCCAGACTATATACCATTGTTTACTGCCACTCTGATTCTGCTGGGAACAGTAGTACACCGCTCGCTCAGCCAGACTATATACCATTGTTTACTGACACTATATAGCAGACTATATAGCATTGTGTGTACACTGCTCAGCCAGACTATATACCATTGTTTACTGACACTCTGTGTACACCGCTCAGCCAGACTATATACCATTGTTTACTGCCACTCTGATTCTGCTGGGAACAGTAGTACACCGCTCGCTCAGCCAGACTATATACCATTGTTTACTGACACTATATAGCAGACTATATAGCATTGTGTGTACACCGCTCAGCCAGACTATATACCATTGTTTACTGACACTCTGTGTACACCGCTCAGCCAGACTATATACCATTGTTTACTGCCACTCTGATTCTGCTGGGAACAGTAGTACACCGCTCGCTCAGCCAGACTATATACCATTGTTTACTGACACTATATAGCAGACTATATAGCATTGTGTGTACACCGCTCAGCCAGACTATATACCATTGTTTACTGACACTCTGTGTACACCGCTCAGCCAGACTATATACCATTGTTTACTGCCACTCTGATTCTGCTGGGAACAGTAGTACACCGCTCGCTCAGCCAGACTATATACCATTGTTTACTGACACTCTGTGTACACCGCTCAGCCAGACTATATACCATTGTTTACTGCCACTCTGATTCTGCTGGGAACAGTAGTACACCGCTCGCTCAGCCAGACTATATAGCATTGTGTTTACTGCCACTCTGTGTACACCGCTCAGCCACACTATATAGCATTGCGTACTCTGCCAGTCAGTGTGTATATTGCTGGGATCAGTAATACTCCACTCACCGTCAACCACTATATGAGCTCAACATGAGTTCCCCAGAGACCTCCGCTGTGAGCAGCACTCCCAACAACAGCAACAGCCAACGCCCCACGCAAGCTATAACATCCACCCCAGCAGCCAGTGGTCAGCAGCAGCCCTCCCCGGAGGAGAACGTTGTGTCCATCAGTCCGTCGCCAGAGCGATTAATGAGGGCTGCCATTGAGGAGATGATGGGGCCTGATGTGGAGGAGGAGGTCTGGCTCAGGCCAGCATCCCAAGTTAATGTTGAGGACGATGAGGGGTCTGTGTCTGGGGATGTTGGGGTGGCAGAGGTGGTGGGTGGGTCAGACTCAGGAGAAGAGTTGTATGATGAGGATGATGATCGGGACCATCTGTATGTGCCTCAGAGTCCGACCCCGGAAAACATGTTGTATCGTGTGTTTAGGTACTAAAATCTGCGTTCCCTCCCAGTAGTGTTGGGCGAACAGTGTTTGCCACTGTTCGGGTTCTGCAGAACATCACCCTGTTCGGGGTGACTATATAGCAGACTATATAGCATTGTGTTTAATGCCACTCTGTGTACACGGCTCAGCCACACTATATAGCATTGTGTTTACTTCCACTCTGTGTCTGCTGGGAACAGTAGTACACCGCTCACCCGCCACTGTATAGCATTGTGCTCTGTGTCACTGCTGACAATAGTGGTACACCGCTCACCCACCACTGTATAGCATTTCTGTACTGCCACTGTACTGCTGCCAGTCAGCGTGTACTTTAAGGATAAGTGAAATGAGGA
Source organism: Hyperolius riggenbachi (assembly GCF_040937935.1). NCBI lineage: Eukaryota > Metazoa > Chordata > Amphibia > Anura > Hyperoliidae > Hyperolius > Hyperolius riggenbachi. Next base: position 265,094,701 of record NC_090655.1, read on the forward strand.
AGAAATCCGGTGAAAGAGGGAGGGGCAAGGGAAGAGGTGTTTCCCCTGACGGTTCACGTACAGGCCACAGGGGAGCACCCAAGAAAACCCACTCAATACTGCCCATGTTGTCCAGGACAACAACCCTCACAGATCCAAAAGAACAGGACCAGATAATTACTTGGATGACCTCTCAAGCGTCCAGCAGTGGGTTAAGCAGCACCAGCACATCACGCACGAGGTCCGAGTCCTCAGCCAGTTAAAGTCTGGGCTTTCTTTGAAGACTGCACTGAGGATGTTACCATGGCGATTTGCAAGGTGTGCAAGACCCGCCTGAGCAGGGGGAAAAGTATTAACAACCTCTCCACCACCAGCATGAGCCGCCACATTCTATCCAAACATCCCACTCTGTGGGCAAACGCGGCAGGACAGGGTACCACCAGCAACACTGCCTCCCTTGGGTTCACCAGACTCACCACCAGACCCGCCTCAGCAGCAGCAGTAGCCCAGCCATTGCGTGGTTCACAACATTCACAAACATCAGACGATGCTGACACTGTCACTTTCCGGACTAGTGCTCTTGAGGTCTCCCAGTGTTCATCAAACACAACAACCAACAGCCCTTCGGTGTGCAGCGCTACGGTTGAGTTGTCTGTCTCTGAGATGTTTGAGCACAAGAGGAAATTGCCAGCAAATGACCCCCGGGCCGTGGCAGTAACAGCCAGCCAGCATAGCCAAGCTTCTGGCCTGCGAAATGCTGCCATATCGAGTGGTGGAGACAAACAGCTTCAAGGGCATGATGTCAGTGGCCATCCCACGTTACGTGGTTCCCAGCCGCTACCACTTTGCGCGCTCTGCAGTGCCTGAGTTGCATGAGCACGTGGTCAGCTAAATAACCCGAAGCTTGAAGAATGCCGTTGCCTGCAAGGTTCACCTCACCACTGACACCTGGACGAGTGCGTTCGGCCAGGGTCGATACATCTCCCTTACCGCGCACTGGGTGAACCTTGTGGAGCCTGGCAGCGATTCCTCACCTGCTACGGCGCGGGTGTTGCCCACGCCGCAAACAGCTGCACCGCCGTCCCTCCCACTGGATAACAACAGCAGCACCTACCTCTCTGACTCCTTCTCCTCCAACGCATCTCAAAGCTGTACCTCATCCGGAAACGCTAACCCAGCACCAGCAGCAGTAGGATCGTGGAAGCAGTGCAGCACAGCTGTTGGCATGCGTCAGCAAGCGTTGCTGAAGCTGATCTGCCTTGGGGATAAGCAGCACACAGGGGAGGAAATTTGGAGGGGAATAAAGGAACAGACGGATTTGTGGCTGGCACCGCTGGACCTGAAACCGGGCATGAAGCTAGACACCTGGCACGAACTGGCAATGTACGCAATAGAGGTGCTGGCTTGCCCGGCAGCCAGCGTTATGTCGGAACGCTGTTTCAGTGCTGCCGGAGGCATCATCACAGATCGGCGTATCCGCCTCTCCACAGAAAATGCAGACCGTCTGACTCAAATTAAAATGAATCAATCCTGGATTGGAAACGACTACGCAACACTCCTGGACCCCAACCAAGTAACATGACCGATGAACATCTGGGATGGTTTAGCGTTTCCGGTCCCTGTTTATTGAACCTCTCATCTGTATTACATTTATGACTGCATGGCGGCAAAAAGCATTGCTGCTATATCCGCACGCTTTTTGTCCTCATGCAAGGCCTGGGTTGTTGTGTCTCACAAAGCGTGGCCTTCTCCTCCTGCGCCTCCTCCTGTTCCATCACGTGTGCTGCTGCTGCTGCTGCTGCTGCTGCTGGGTTACCGTTGCCGGTCCCTGTTTATGGAACCTCTTATCTTTATTACATTTATGACTACATGGCGGTACAAAGCATGCTATCCGCACGCTTTTTGTCCTCATGCAAGGCCTGGGTTGTTGTGTCTCACAAAGCGTGGCCTTCTCCTCCTGCGCCTCCTCCTGTTCCATCACGTGTGCTGCTGCTGCTGCTGCTGCTGCTGCTGGGTTACCGTTGCCGGTCCCTGTTTATGGAACCTCTTATCTTTATTACATTTATGACTACATGGCGGTACAAAGCATGCTATCCGCACGCTTTTTGTCCTCATGCAAGGCCTGGGTTGTTGTGTCTCACAAAGCGTGGCCTTCTCCTCCTGCGCCTCCTCCTGTTCCATCACGTGTGCTGCTGCTGCTGCTGCTGCTGGGTTAGCGTTGCCGCGTGGTCCCTGTTTATTGAACCTCTTATCTTTATTACATTTATGACTACATGGCGGTACAAAGCATGCTATCCGCACGCTTTTTGTCCTCATGCAAGGCCTGGGTTGTTGTGTCTCACAAAGCGTGGCCTTCTCCTCCTGCGCCTCCTCCTGTTCCATCACGTGTGCTGCTGCTGGGTTAGCGTTGCCGCGTGGTCCCTGTTTATTGAACCACTTATCTTTATTACATTTATGACTGCATGGTGGTACAAAGCATGCTATCCGCACGCTTCTTGTCCTCATGCAAGGCCTGGGTTGTTGTGTCTCAAAGCGTGGCCTTCTCCTCCTGCGCCACCCTCCTCCTGTTCCATCACGTGTGCTGCTGCTGGGTTAGCATTACCGGTCCCTTTTCCTGGAACCTTTTATATGTATTACATTTATGACTGCATGCCGACAAAAAGCATGTTACCTGTGCAAAGAAAACAGACATTTCCCGCATTTAAAAGACAGTTTTCCCTTTGAAACTTTAAAATCGATTTTCTCAAAAACTATAAGCTCTTTTTGCTAAAAAAATTTTTCCTCTTGTACCCACTCCCAAGGTGCACATACCCTGTAAATTTGGGGTATGTAGCATGTAAGGAGGCTTTACAAACCACAAAAGTTCGGGTCCCCATTGACTTCCATTATGTTCGGAGTTCGGGTCGAACACCCGAACATCGCGGCCATGTTCGGCCTGTTCGGCCCGAACCCGAACATCTAGATGTTCGCCCAACACTAGTGCTGTGGAAGGAAGAGATCAATATGGGTGCTGGAGGAAGGGGAGGTGACTGTGGGTGCCTGGATAGTCAGTGTAGTTAATGGAGGAGGGAGTGGATGCTGGGTGTTGGGAGAGGCCCCTGTGGGCGCTTGCAATGGGAGAGATCACTGTAGCTGCTTTTGGGATGGGAGGTCCCTGTGGGTGCTGCAGGGGAAAGGTGGGTAGCCACTGGGGGAGGGAAAGATCACTGTGGGTGCTGGAGGAGGGATAGGTCAGTGTGGGTGCTGGGGTAGGCAGGATCACTGCTAGAGCTGGGGAGGGAGAGGTCACTGTGGGTGCTGGGGGAGGGAGAGGTTACTGTGGGTGCTAGGTGGAGGGAGAGGTCACTGTAGGTGCTAGGTGGAGGGAAAGGTCACTGTGGGTGCTGAGTAAGGGAGAGGTCACTGTGGGTGCTAGGTGGAGGGAGAGGTCACTGTGGGTGCTAGGTGATGGGAGATATCACTGTGGGTACTGGGGAGGAAGAGGTCAGTATGGGTCCTAGGTGGAGGGAGAAGTCACTGTGGGTGCTAGGTGTATGGAGAGGTCACTGTGAGTGCTAGGGGAGGGAGTGGTCACTGTGGGTACTAGGTGGACAGTGCTGGTCGTAATGGAGAAAGCTACGCTTACGGATCATTCCGCATAATTTTACGCTATTACGCATTACGAAATTACGCTTACGGCATACACATTCAATTTCGGTACATGTCTATAATTACGCATTGCACTTACGCAATTACGCGTAGGTATACCGTGATTCTGGTTATTACGTTGTAGGCTTACGCGTAAAATCCTACTAGCAATTAATGCGTAAGGTCATGCTGCCAAGCGGAAAAGTTGACGCATGGATCAATGTTAGGTAGCCGCCGACTTTAAGGGTTAATAGTAAAGCCCCCTTAAGTGCTAAGAGCCTCAAATTTGGAGAATATATTAAGGAGATCAGAAGGAATAAGAGGAAAAATTTTTTTTTCAAAAAGACCTTATAGTTTTTGAGAAAATCGATGTTAAAGTTTCAAAGGAAAAATATATACATTTAAAAACCCGCCGACTTTAACGGTTAATAGCAAAGCCTGCTTAAAATTTAGGAACACCAAATTCACAGGGTATATTAAGGGGATCAGTGGGAATAAGAGGAAATTTTTTTTTTCAAAAAGACCTTATAGTTTTTGAGAAAATCGATTTTTAAGTTTCAAGGGCGAAAATGTCTTTTAAATGCGGAAAATGTCAGGTTTTTTTGCACAGGTAACAATAGTGTTTTATTTTCATAGATTCCCCCAAGTGGGAAGAGTTTTACTTACTTCGTTCTGAGTGTGGGAAATATAAAAAAAAAACGAAGTGGGGTCCCCCCTCCCAGACCTCTTTAACCCCTTGTCCCCCATGCAGACTGGGATAGCCAGAATGCGGAGCACCGGCCGCGTGGGGCTCCGCACCCTGACTATACCAGCCCGCATGGTCCATGGATTGGGGGGTCTCGGAAGGGGAGGGGCAGCCAAGCTTTCCCCTCCCCCTCCGAGCCCTTGTCCAATCCAAGGACAAGGGGCTCTTCTCCACCTCCGATGGGCGGTGGAGGTGGAGGCCGTGATTTCCTGGGGAGGGGTTCATGGTGGCATCTGGGAGTCCCCTTTAAAAAGGGGTCCCCCAGATGCCCACCCCCCTCCCAGGAGAAATGAGTATAGAGGTACTTGTAGTACCCCTTACCCATTTCCTTTAAAAGTTAAAAGTAAATAAACACACAAACACATAGAAAAAGTATTTTAATTGAACAAAAAACATAACCACGAAAAAAGTCCTTTAATATTCTTAATTAACCATTAATACTTACCTGTCCCTTTAAAAGCCAGTTCCCACGCAATATCCTCGGAAATATACTAATCAGTTACAATGTAACAAATTTATTACAATGTAACAACTTTGTTACTTTGTAACACCACCGCACCCGACGTCACTCGCCGCTCACCCGCCGGCCGCCGCATACACGCTAGTCCCCGCCGGCTCCCGCCGTCCACTCCGCCCACACCTGTCACTCATATACATGCTGGCACCCATGGGTGCCAGCATGTATATAGGTGACATGTGGGAGAGGCGGGGAGGGCAGCGGAGCCTGCGGGGACTTAGCGTCCCTTCACCCGACAGAGCTCTGAGCTATATTAGCTCAGAGCTCTCGAAAGCATCTTTGTATTTGGGCTCCAAGGAGCCCCATTGGTCCTTAGCAGACCAATGGGGTTCCTTCAAATCAGAAGGAACCCCATTGGTCTGCTAAGGACCAATGGGGCTCCTTGGAGCCCAAATACAAAGATGCTTAGAGAGCTCTGAGCTATAGCTCAGAGCTCTGTCGGGTCCTGCAGCACAGACGCGGAGGCGGCGGCGGCGGTGAGTGACGTCGGGTGCGGCGTAGTTACAATGTAACAAAGTTGTTACATTGTAATAACTTTGTTACATTGTAACTGATTAGTATATTTCCGAGGATATTGCGTGGGAACTGGCTTTTAAAGGGACAGGTAAGTATTAATGGTTAATTAAGAATATTAAAGGACTTTTTTCGTGGTTATGTTTTTTGTTCAATTAAAATACTTTTTCTATGTGTTTGTGTGTTTATTTACTTTTAACTCTTAAAGGAAATGGGTAAGGGGTACTACAAGTACCTCTATACTCATTTCTCCTGGGAGGGGGGTGGGCATCTGGGGGACCCCTTTTTAAAGGGGACTCCCAGATGCCACCATGAACCCCTCCCCAGGAAATCGCGGCCTCCACCTCCACCGCCCATCGGAGGTGGAGAAGAGCCCCTTGTCCTTGGATTGGACAAGGGCTCGCAGGGGGAGGGGAAAGCTTGGCTGCCCCTCCCCTTCCGAGACCCCCCAATCCATGGACCATGCGGGCTGGTATAGTCAGGGTGCGGAGCCCCACGCGGCCGGTGCTCCGCATTCTGGCTATCCCAGTCTGCATGGGGGACAAGGGGTTAAAGAGGTCTGGGAGGGGGGACCCCACGTCGTTTTTTTTTTATATTTCCCACACTCAGAACGAAGTAAGTAAAACTCTTCCCACTTGGGGGAATCTATGAAAATAAAACACTATTGTTACCTGTGCAAAAAAAACGGACATTTTCCGCATTTAAAAGACATTTTCGCCCTTGAAACTTAAAAATCGATTTTCTCAAAAACTATAAGGTCTTTTTGAAAAAAAATTTTTTCCTCTTATTCCCACGGATCCCCTTAATATACCCTGTGAATTTGGTGTTCCTAAATTTTAAGCAGGCTTTGCTATTAACCGTTAAAGTCGGCGGGTTTTTAAATGTATATATTTTTCCTTTGAAACTTTAACATCGATTTTCTCAAAAACTATAAGGTCTTTTTGAAAAAAAAATTTTTCCTCTTATTCCTTCTGATCTCCTTAATATATTCTCCAAATTTGAGGCTCTTAGCACTTAAGGGGGCTTTGCTATTAACCCTTAAAGTCGGCGGCTTTTTTATATTATACGGGAGCGTAATATTACGCGATTACGGCAGACTGTGTATTTCAATGGGAGTTTACTGTCTTACGCGTAATTTGTTACGCGTAAAACGTAACCCTATGGTCTACGCGTAATTAATTACGCATAATACCGTAACCTTACACGTAACGCTTACGGTGCATTTGTAGTGAATTACGATGCGTAATTACGCTAATGCGTAATTTCGGCCCAGCACTGGGTGGAGGGAGAGGTCACTATGGGTGCTGGGGGAGGTAGAAGTCAGTATGGGTCCTAGGTGGAGGGAGAGGTCAGTATGCCACACTTGGATTCCTGTCTGGGCCTCTTCACTTCAAAGTGTCCCAGGCGGGGGCGGAGCTTCCCGCGGGTGGGCGGGGCTTATCGCAATCAGGGGCAGAGCTTATTTTGCCCCGCGAGAGGGGCCTTTTTTGAAGTTTTTTTAAAAGAGGGGGTGCCTGGGCACCCAGAGCACCCCCCTCTGCACGTGCCTGTCCACCAGGATGGATTTTCAGATCTGCAGATGAAGTCTGTTAAACAAGGTGTGTATGAGGATCTGCAGATATCATAGACTATGAATGCATTTTGCAGGGACGGATCTTTTGCAGATACTGATCTTTTGAATGTGTACAGCATCTTTGAATTGTGGGCGGTTTGCTGTGCAGAAAAAATCTGTACGGCAGACCCGTCAGAATTCGCATGCCGCACACACCCGCACGCGAATCGCCGGTAATGTAATTTAATAGGAAAACCGCAATCGTTTTTTGTCTTGTGGTTTTCCATGCGTTTTCGCCTGCGTAGTCGCATAAAAACCCATGTCAATGCTTACCGGCATTGACATGGTTAAAATCGCATAGCGCAAACCGCGAGCGATTCCGCGTGAAAATCCGCATGGAAACGCAAACGAATCCGCACCCGCATGCAGATTCGTTGACGTGATTTTCGCATCAAAAACGCAACGCACAAGTGGAAACGTACCCTAAAACAAAGTCACCCAATAACCAACTGTGTTAACTTTGGGGTTCTTGGCATCAGTAATGTAAAAAAGGGAGCAGTTTGAATGTCTCCATTGAAAACAATAGGTGAAATTTGATTGGGTATTGTTGGTCTAACACACAGTTTCAACATTTTACACACACCCCTCCCCTTCCCCTGTGACATTGTGATTAACTATACAAAGTATTTGGACTCTGACATTAATACTTTCATGTATGGCAGCATTTTTTTAATTATCCCACTGAGTAGAAATTCAAAGCTATGAGAGTGACAGCAGTTGGAAAATTTAAACTGTCGCTTTCAACTGCCATAAGGCAGTTTAGCTGCCGATGACATCAGGTGGAGGAGCTGGTACAGAGAGTAAATGAGCCTGCCTGCTAATCACAAGGTTAGCGGTTCAAGTACCACCCAGGACATGGGCAGGTGGCAAAAAAAAAAAAAAAAAAAAAAACTCTCTGAGCCAAGGACACCAGTGTTTTTAGGTCACTGTCGTTTTTTGACACAGCATAGCACAGACTATTTTACACTACAAGGTGAATGGCCCTTTACTGAGCCCCAGCAGGTCCTCACACTTTAACCACTTCACAACTGAGGGGTTTTACCCCTGTAGCACCAGAGCAATTTTCACCTTTCATCGCTCCTTCCATTCATTCGTCTATAACTTTGTCATTATTTATCGCAATGAAATGAACTATATCTTGTTTTTTTCGCCACCAATTAGGCTTTCTTTAGGTGGGACATTATGCCAAGAATTATTTTATTCTAAATGTGTTTTAATGGGAAAATAGTAAAAATGTGGGGAAAAAAATCACTATTTTTCAGTTTTCGGCCATTATAGTTTTTAAATAATGCATGCTACTGTAATTAAAATCCATGAAATGTACTTGCCCATTTGTTCCCTTTATTACACTGTTTAAATTATGTCCCTATCACAATGTTTAGCACCAATATTTTATTTGGAAATAAAGGTGCATTTTTTTCAGTTTTGAGGCCATCCCTAATTACAAGCCCATCATTTATAAAGTAACAGTGTTATACCCTCTTGACATAAATATTTAAAGAGTGCAGCCCCTAAGGTAACTATTTGTGTGTTTTTTTTATTCAAATTTTTTTTTATTACCCCCCAAAAAAATGTGGAGTGTGGGAGGTAATGAGTTAATTTATAATGTAAAACTATATACAGTGATGTAAAAAACTATTTGCCCCCTTCCTGATTTCTTATTCTTTTGCATGTTTGTCACACTTAAATGTTTCTGCTCATCAAAAACCGTTAACTATTAGTCAAAGATAACATAATTGAACACAAAATGCAGTTTTAAATGATGGTTTTTCTTATTTAGTGAGAAAAAAAACTCCAAACCTACATGGCCCTGTGTGAAAAAGAAATTGCCCCCTGAACCTAATAACTGGTTGGGCCACCCTTAGCAGCAATAACTGCAATCAAGCGTTTGCGATAACTTGCAACAAGTCTTTTACAGCGCTCTGGAGGAATTTTGGCCCACTCATCTTTGCAGAATTGTTGTAATTCAGTTTTATTTGAGGGTTTTCTAGCATGAACCGCCTTTTTAAGGTCATGCCACAACAGCTCAATAGGATTCAGGTCAGGACTTTGACTAGGCCACTCCAAAGTCTTCATTTTGTTTTTCTTCAGCCATTCAGAGGTGGATTTGCTGGTGTGTTTTGGGTCATTGTCCTGCTGCAGCACCCAAGATCGCTTCAGCTTGAGTTGACAAACAGATGGCCGGACATTCTCCTTCAGGATTTTTTGGTAGACAGTAAATTCATGGTTCCATCTATCACAGCAAGCCTTCCAGGTCCTGAAGCAGCAAAACAACCCCAGACCATCACACTACCACCACCATATTTTTCTGTTGGTATGATGTTCTTTTGCTGAAATGCTGTGTTACTTCTACGCCACATGTAACAGGACTAGCACCTTCCAAAAAGTTCAACTTTTGTCTCGTCGGTAGATGTTGTCCTGGGGTCTTTTGTGGCCTTTCGGATGAGTTTTCTCTGCGCTCTTGGGGTAATTTTGGTCGGCCGGCCACACCTGGGAAGGTTCATCACTGTTCCATGTTTTTGCCATTCGTGGATAATGGCTCTCACTGTGGTTCGCTGGAGTCCCAAAGCTTTAGGAATGGCTTTATAACCTTTACCAGACTGATAGATCTCAATTACTTTTGTTCTCATTTGTTCCTGAATTTCTTTGGATCTTGGCATGATGTCTAGCTTTTGAGGTGCTTTTGGTCTACTTCTCTGTGTCAGATAAGCCCCTATTTAAGTGATTTCTTGATTGAAACAGGTGTGGCAGTAATCAGGCCTGGGGGTGACTACAGAAAGTGAACTCAGGTGTGATAAACCACAGTTAAGTTATTTTTAAACAAGGGGGGCAATCACTTTTTCACACAGGGCCATGTAGATTTGGAGTTTTTTTTCTCACTAAATAATAAAAACCATCATTTAAAACTGCATTTTGTGTTCAATTATGTTATCTTTGACTAATAGTTAACGGTTTTTGATGAGCAGAAACATTTAAGTGTGACAAACATGCAAAAGAATAAGAAATCAGGAAGGGGGCAAATAGTTTTTCACATCACTGTAGTTATATATGAAAAATGCTTTTGGGTGTAGTTTTACTATTTGGCCACGAGATGGCCACAGTAATTTTTTATGAATGGTCCTGTGAGAGTCCTGTGAGCGTCGGAAGGACGTCAATGAGGCTGGGAAACTTTTTTTTTTTCCTCACAATGATTGCGATGCTTCTCATAGAAGCAGCTGATCATTACGGGGGGATTAAGATCAACAAACGGGAACGTTTTTTCCCGTTCGTTGATCTGCAGGTGTGCGGGCGGCAGTGTGCGGGAGTGTGTGCACGAGCGAGTGGGAGCGCGGACAGTGGCGGTAGCTGCGGGGGGAGGGGGGGCGGATATCTCCGTCCCTGGTTGTGAAAGGATGGAAAAAGGAGCAGAGATATCTGCAAATGTGGGGGTTAAAGTGGTTAGATTGAAATTTGCATATGGGGTTCTCCCACAGTACCCCATATGAGTGCTCTTTTGCCTCTGCTGGTGGAAATTAACCACTTGAGGACCACAGGTTTACATCCACCTAGTGACCAGGCGATTTTATTTTTTTACAATTCAGCACTCTGCAGCTTTAACAGTTTATTACTCGGCCATACAACTTAGCAGCCAAATTAATATTGCCTCCTTCTCTTCCCACCAACAGAGCTTGCAGTTGGTGGTATCTGATTGCTGCTGCGATATACATTTAAAAAAAAAAAAAATTCTCCCGCCTGCCATATATGCCCCCCCCCCCCCCCCCCCCGAGATCCAACCACAATATAATTTGAGTAAGATAACGTAGATCCATGAGTAAGATAATGTAGATCCAATCACTACACGCTCCATTCGTGGCTGGCTGGCTGATCACGGATACCCGCTCTGTTTAAGAGTGCATTCCCTGCAAATCTCCGCTCTCCAGGACTTGACACCAATCGGCGTTCGGCGGGCCTGGGAGAGCCACTCTGCGGTGTAAGGCTACATACACACTTGAGATAAGTCTTTGGAAAAGGCAAGATCACAGACCAATTTTACCCCCTTCCATGTAGTATGAGAGCATACTCTACACAGTCTACTCTATTGAGCTGAACTCGCCATCAGATAAAAATCTTTGCAAGATGCTGCACAGAAAGATGCTGTACACATTCAAAAGATCAGTATCTGCAAAAGATCTGTTCCTGCAAAAGATCCGTTCCTGCAAAATGCATTCATAGTCTATCTGCAGATCCTCATACACACCTTGTTTAACAGACATTCATCTGCAGATCATCTGCAGATCAAATCCACCAGCAGGGCCGTGCAGAGGGTCCTTAAGTGGGGGGTGCTCAAATTTAAAAAAGCGGCCTGGCAACGTCTTCCCCTGCATGCCCCCCTCCTCGTTTCTGGCTATGGGGGTATTGGTTGTCATGTGGGTGCTGAATGCAGATACTGGGTGCGATGTGGGTTCTGAGTGTGAGCACAGAGTGTCATGTGGGTTCTGGCTACAGTTGGGTATCGAGTGTGATGCGGGTGTTGATTGCAAGTACTTAGTGCCATGTAAGATCTGGGTGCATGTACTGGAAGTCATGTGGGTGCTGGGTACAGGTACTGAATGTGACATGGGTGCGAATATTTGGCACCATGCCTGTACTGGGTACTGGCTATGGGTGGGCTTTGGTTATCACATGGGTTTTGAATGCAGGTACTTTAGGTGCGGGTACGGGTTAAGTGGGTGCTTGGTGCAGATAGTGGGGGCCATGTGAAAGCTGTGTGCAGGTGTGAGTACTGGGTGCAATTTTAGGCCAGGGTGCAGATACTTGGCGTCATGTGAGTGTGAGTACTGGGTGCCAGCTATGAGGGGAAGGGGTGGGTGCTTGGAAAAGTAGAGGTCAGTGTGGGTGCTGCAGGAAGGGGCAGGGCCATGCAGAGGATCCTCACAGGGGTGGTGCTCAAATTTGAAATTGATAAATCATGCTAAATTGTGTATGTAATATCCCCTCTCTAAAAAGCAGAAGGCAGTTTTAACACACACACACACACACACACACACACACACACACACACACACACACACACACACACACACACACACACACACACACACACACACACACACACACACACACACCTTTATAGCAGTATCAGGCAGACTTTGTGTCTCCTTTCAACCAACTCTTTTGGCGCCACCACCCTCAAATCACCAGTGGTAGGTGCCCACTGTTAGTAGGTTAGAGTGGGCACAGTGGAGCCCACAGTGGAGGCAGAGACTCACCTTTCATTACTGGGACCTCTGTCCCTCTTAATCAGCACCCAAGCCTCTTTTCAGGCAAAGAAGAAGGGGTTACCAATACGCAGTGGTTGCTAAGCATTAGTAGATGCAAAACTGCAGTAAGTGCCAAGGTGCAGCGGGTGCCCAGATACAGTGGGTGGTAAGATGCAAAGGTTCACTTTGTGCTAAGTTGCAGTGGGTGTCGAGATGCCAAAGTACAGTCTGTGTCAAGCTACTGTGGGCACCAAGGTCCAGTTTGTATTGGGTGTTTATTTGCAGTGAGTGCTATGCAGTATTGGGTGCTGAATGAGTGCCAGATGGTGATAAACAATAGTGGGTGCCATGTGAGTGTTAATTGGTACAGGGAGACATGTGAGTGTTGGACATGTTAGTAGGGAGTGCCATGTGTGGTCTGGATGTGTGCCATGGGAGAGTACTGAGTCTCATATGGGTTCGGACCAAGGATGGGTACTGGGTGCTATTTCAGTGCTGGCCATAGATGGGTACTGGGTGCATATAATGGCTTTGGAACTTGGTGACGTGTGAGTACTGTGCCATGTGGGTGTTGATTATGAGGGTATGTGGGTCTTAGGTGCCAATACTGAGTGCCAAGTGGGTACTGGGAGTGAGTACATGGTGACATATGGGTGATGGATGCTGGATAGTGGGGTATTTGTTGTCATGTGGGTGCTAAAGGCAGATGCCGGGTGCCATGTGGGTACTGGGTGCTGACACAGGGTGTCATGTGGATTCTGGCTGTATGGGTGTGTATCAACTATCATGTAGGTGTTGATTGCAGGTACTCAGTCCCTTGTGAGTTTTGGGTGCAAGTACTGGATGTCATATGTGAGTGCTTGGTGTTTGTACTGGGCACTAAGTGGAGGCTTAGTGCAACTGGAACTACTGCAGATGAAGCATGTGGGTGTTGGGTGCAGGTACTGGGTATCATAGGTGCGAATACTTGGTGCCATGCCTGCACTGGGTGCTAGCTATGGGTGGGCATTGTGTGTTATGTGGGTTCTGAGTGCAGGTACTTTGGGTGCTAGTACTAGTTATGTGAGTGCAGATAGTGGGTGCCATGTGAAGGCGGTGTGCAGGTGTGAGTAGTGAGTGCCATGTTGGGGCTGGGTGCAAGTACTGTGTCATGTGGGTGTGAGTACTGGGTGCCAGCTGTAGGGTGAAGGGGTGCAGGTACTGGGTGTCATGTGGCTGTTTGATGCAAGTACAAAGTGTCATATTGAGGCCAGATGTGAGTATTTGGTGCAGGGTGCAAGTACTGGGTGCTTGCTATAGTGGGGGTTACTGGTTGAGTGTAATGTGGGTGCTGAACATTGGTGGAATTGTTGTGGGTGCAGGGGGTGGGAGATCACTGTGGGTACTGCTATGAATGGCATAGTTGCTACTTGGGGAGGTAGAGGTTAGTGTGGTTGCTGGGGGAGGTAGAGCTCAGTGTGGGTACTGGGGGAAGGGTAGGTCACTGTGGGTGCTGGGGGGAGTAACTTTGGGTGCTGAGGAAGGTAGAGGTCAGTATGAGTGCTGGAGGAAAGGGAGGTCACTGTGGGTCCTTTGGGGGAGGTCACTGTGGGTCTTGGGGGAGGTAGAGGGGGAGGTCACTATGGGTGCTGCTGTGAATGGCATAGTTGCTTGCTGCTAAGGGAGGTAGAGGTCAGTGTGGGTGCTGGGGGAAGGGTAATTCACTGCTGGTGCTGTGGAAGGAAGAGATCAATATGGGTGCTGAAGGAAGGGGAGGTGACTGTGGGTGCCTGGATAGTCAGTGTAGTTAATGGAGGAGGGAGTGGATGCTGGGTGTTGGGAGAGGCCCCTGTGGGCGCTTGCAATGGGAGAGATCACTGTAGCTGCTTTTGGGATGGGAGGTCCCTGTGGGTGCTGCAGGGGAAAGGTGGGTAGCCACTGGGGGAGGGAAAGATCACTGTGGGTGCTGGAGGAGGGATAGGTCAGTGTGGGTGCTGGGGTAGGCAGGATCACTGCTAGAGCTGGGGAGGGAGAGGTCACTGTGGGTGCTGGGGGAGGGAGAGGTTACTGTGGGTGCTAGGTGGAGGGAGAGGTCACTGTAGGTGCTAGGTGGAGGGAAAGGTCACTGTGGGTGCTGAGTAAGGGAGAGGTCACTGTGGGTGCTAGGTGGAGGGAGAGGTCACTGTGGGTGCTAGGTGATGGGAGATATCACTGTGGGTACTGGGGAGGAAGAGGTCAGTATGGGTCCTAGGTGGAGGGAGAAGTCACTGTGGGTGCTAGGTGTATGGAGAGGTCACTGTGGGTGCTAGGGGAGGGAGTGGTCACTGTGGGTACTAGGTGGAGGGAGAGGTCACTATGGGTGCTGGGGGAGGTAGAAGTCAGTATGGGTCCTAGGTGGAGGGAGAGGTCAGTATGCCACACTAGGATTCCTGTCTGGGCCTCTTCACTTCAAAGTGTCCCAGGCGGGGGGCGGAGCTTCCCGCGGGTGGGCGGGGCTTATCACGATCAGGGGCAGAGCTTATTTTGCCCTGCGAGAGGGGCCTTTTTTGAAGTTTTTTTAAAAGAGGGGGTGCCTGGGCACCCAGAGCACCCCCCTCTGCACGTGCCTGTCCACCAGGATGGATTTTCAGATCTGCAGATGAAGTCTGTTAAACAAGGTGTGTATGAGGATCTGCAGATATCATAGACTATGAATGCATTTTGCAGGGACGGATCTTTTGCAGATACTGATCTTTTGAATGTGTACAGCATCTTTGAATTGTGGGCGGTTTGCTGTGCAGAAAAAATCTGTACGGCAGACCCGTCAGAATTCGCATGCCGCACACACCCGCACGCGAATCGCCGGTAATGTAATTTAATAGGAAAACCGCAATCGTTTTTTGTCTTGCGGTTTTCCATGCGTTTTCGCCTGCGTAGTCGCATAAAAACCCATGTCAATGCTTACCGGCATTGACTTGGTTAAAATCGCATAGCGCAAACCGCGAGCGATTCCGCGTGATAATCCGCATGGAAACGCAAACGAATCCGCACCCGCATGCAGATTCGTTGACGTGATTTTCGCATCAAAAACGCAACGCACAAGTGGAAACGTACCCTAAAACAAAGTCACCCAATAACCAACTGTGTTAACTTTGGGGTTCTTGGCATCAGTAATGTAAAAAAGGGAGCAGTTTGAATGTCTCCATTGAAAACAATAGGTGAAATTTGATTGGGTATTGTTGGTCTAACACACAGTTTCAACATTTTACACACACCCCTCCCCTTCCCCTGTGACATTGTGATTAACTATACAAAGTATTTGGACTCTGACATTAATACTTTCATGTATGGCAGCATTTTTTTAATTATCCCACTGAGTAGAAATTCAAAGCTATGAGAGTGACAGCAGTTGGAAAATTTAAACTGTCGCTTTCAACTGCCATAAGGCAGTTTAGCTGCCGATGACATCAGGTGGAGGAGCTGGTACAGAGAGTAAATGAGCCTGCCTGCTAATCACAAGGTTAGCGGTTCAAGTACCACCCAGGACATGGGCAGGTGGCAAAAAAAAAAAAAAAAAAAAAAACTCTCTGAGCCAAGGACACCAGTGTTTTTAGGTCACTGTCGTTTTTTGACACAGCATAGCACAGACTATTTTACACTACAAGGTGAATGGCCCTTTACTGAGCCCCAGCAGGTCCTCACACTTTAACCACTTCACAACTGAGGGGTTTTACCCCTGTAGCACCAGAGCAATTTTCACCTTTCATCGCTCCTTCCATTCATTCGTCTATAACTTTGTCATTATTTATCGCAATGAAATGAACTATATCTTGTTTTTTTCGCCACCAATTAGGCTTTCTTTAGGTGGGACATTATGCCAAGAATTATTTTATTCTAAATGTGTTTTAATGGGAAAATAGTAAAAATGTGGGGAAAAAAATCACTATTTTTCCGTTTTCGGCCATTATAGTTTTTAAATAATGCATGCTACTGTAATTAAAATCCATGAAATGTACTTGCCCATTTGTTCCCTTTATTACACCGTTTAAATTATGTCCCTATCACAATGTTTAGCACCAATATTTTATTTGGAAATAAAGGTGCATTTTTTTCAGTTTTGAGGCCATCCCTAATTACAAGCCCATCATTTATAAAGTAACAGTGTTATACCCTCTTGACATAAATATTTAAAGAGTGCAGCCCCTAAGGTAACTATTTGTGTGTTTTTTTTATTCAAATATTTTTTTTATTACCCCCCCAAAAAAAATGTGGAGTGTGGGAGGTAATGAGTTAATTTATAATGTAAAACTATATACAGTGATGTAAAAAACGATTTGCCCCCTTCCTGATTTCTTATTCTTTTGCATGTTTGTCACACTTAAATGTTTCTGCTCATCAAAAACCGTTAACTATTAGTCAAAGATAACATAATTGAACACAAAATGCAGTTTTAAATGATGGTTTTTCTTATTTAGTGAGAAAAAAAACTCCAAACCTACATGGCCCTGTGTGAAAAAGAAATTGCCTCCTGAACCTAATAACTGGTTGGGCCACCCTTAGCAGCAATAACTGCAATCAAGCGTTTGCGATAACTTGCAACAAGTCTTTTACAGCGCTCTGGAGGAATTTTGGCCCACTCATCTTTGCAGAATTGTTGTAATTCAGTTTTATTTGAGGGTTTTCTAGCATGAACCGCCTTTTTAAGGTCATGCCACAACAGCTCAATAGGATTCAGGTCAGGACTTTGACTAGGCCACTCCAAAGTCTTCATTTTGTTTTTCTTCAGCCATTCAGAGGTGGATTTGCTGGTGTGTTTTGGGTCATTGTCCTGCTGCAGCACCCAAGATCGCTTCAGCTTGAGTTGACAAACAGATGGCCGGACATTCTCCTTCAGGATTTTTTGGTAGACAGTAAATTCATGGTTCCATCTATCACAGCAAGCCTTCCAGGTCCTGAAGCAGCAAAACAACCCCAGACCATCACACTACCACCACCATATTTTTCTGTTGGTATGATGTTCTTTTGCTGAAATGCTGTGTTACTTCTACGCCACATGTAACGGGACTAGCACCTTCCAAAAAGTTCAACTTTTGCTCGTCGGTAGATGTTGTCCTGGGGTCTTTTGTGGCCTTTCGGATGAGTTTTCTCTGCGCTCTTGGGGTAATTTTGGTCGGCCGGCCACACCTTGGAAGGTTCATCACTGTTCCATGTTTTTGCCATTCGTGGATAATGGCTCTCACTGTGGTTCGCTGGAGTCCCAAAGCTTTAGGAATGGCTTTATAACCTTTACCAGACTGATAGATCTCAATTACTTTTGTTCTCATTTGTTCCTGAATTTCTTTGGATCTTGGCATGATGTCTAGCTTTTGAGGTGCTTTTGGTCTACTTCTCTGTGTCAGATAAGCCCCTATTTAAGTGATTTCTTGATTGAAACAGGTGTGGCAGTAATCAGGCCTGGGGGTGACTACAGAAAGTGAACTCAGGTGTGATAAACCACAGTTAAGTTATTTTTAAACAAGGGGGGCAATCACTTTTTCACACAGGGCCATGTAGATTTGGAGTTTTTTTTCTCACTAAATAATAAAAACCATCATTTAAAACTGCATTTTGTGTTCAATTATGTTATCTTTGACTAACATAACATCAATTATGTTATCTGTGACAAACATGCAAAAGAATAAGAAATCAGGAAGGGGGCAAATAGTTTTTCACATCACTGTAGTTATATATGAAAAATGCTTTTGGGTGTAGTTTTACTATTTGGCCACGAGATGGCCACAGTAATTTTTTGTGAATGGTCCTGTGAGAGTCCTGTGAGCGTCGGAAGGACGTCAATGAGGCTGGGAAACTTTTTTTTTTTTCTCACAATGATTGCGATGCTTCTCATAGAAGCAGCTGATCATTACGGGGGGATTAAGATCAACAAACGGGAACGTTTTTTCCCGTTCGTTGATCTGCAGGTGTGCGGGCGGCAGTGTGCGGGAGTGTGTGCACGAGCGAGTGGGAGCGCGGACAGTGGCGGTAGCTGCGGGGGGAGGGGGGGCGGATATCTCCGTCCCTGGTTGTGAAAGGATGGATAAAGGAGCAGAGATATCTGCAAATGTGTGGGTTAAAGTGGTTAGATTGAAATTTGCATATGGGGTTCTCCCACAGTACCCCATATGAGTGCTCTTTTGCCTCTGCTGGTGGAAATTAACCACTTGAGGACCACAGGTTTACATCCCCCTAGTGACCAGGCGATTTTATTTTTTTACAATTCAGCACTCTGCAGCTTTAACAGTTTATTACTCGGCCATACAACTTAGCAGCCAAATTAATATTGCCTCCTTCTCTTCCCACCAACAGAGCTTGCAGTTGGTGGTATCTGATTGCTGCTGCGATATACATTTAAAAAAAAAAAAATTCTCCCGCCTGCCATATATGCCCCCCGCCCCCCCCCGAGATCCAACCACAATATAATTTGAGTAAGATAACGTAGATCCATGAGTAAGATAATGTAGATCCAATCACTACACGCTCCATTCGTGGCTGTCTGGCTGATCACGGATACCCGCTCTGTTTAAGAGTGCATTCCCTGCAAATCTCCGCCCTCCAGGACTTGACACCAATCGGCGTTCGGCGGGCCTGGGAGAGCCACTCTGCGGTGTAAGGCTACATACACACTTGAGATAAGTCTTTGGAAAAGGCAAGATCACAGACCAATTTTACCCCCTTCCATGTAGTATGAGAGCATACTCTACACAGTCTACTCTATTGAGCTGAACTCGCCATCAGATAAAAATCTTTGCAAGATGCTGCACAGAAAGATGCTGTACACATTCAAAAGATCCTTATCTGCAAAAGATCTGTTCCTGCAAAAGATCCGTTCCTGCAAAATGCATTCATAGTCTATCTGCAGATCCTCATACACACCTTGTTTAACAGACATTCATCTGCAGATCATCTGCAGATCAAATCCACCAGCAGGGCCGTGCAGAGGGTCCTTAAGTGGGGGGTGCTCAAATTTAAAAAAGCGGCCTGGCAACGTCTTCCCCTGCATGCCCCCCTCCTCGTTTCTGGCTATGGGGGTATTGGTTGTCATGTGGGTGCTGAATGCAGATACTGGGTGCGATGTGGGTTCTGAGTGTGAGCACAGAGTGTCATGTGGGTTCTGGCTACAGTTGGGTATCGAGTGTGATGCGGGTGTTGATTGCAAGTACTTAGTGCCATGTAAGATCTGGGTGCATGTACTGGAAGTCATGTGGGTGCTGGGTACAGGTACTGAATGTGACATGGGTGTGAATATTTGGCACCATGCCTGTACTGGGTACTGGCTATGGGTGGGCTTTGGTTATCACATGGGTTTTGAATGCAGGTACTTTAGGTGCGGGTACGGGTTAAGTGGGTGCTTGGTGCAGATAGTGGGGGCCATGTGAAAGCTGTGTGCAGGTGTGAGTACTGGGTGCAATTTTAGGCCAGGGTGCAGATACTTGGCGTCATGTGAGTGTGAGTACTGGGTGCCAGCTATGAGGGGAAGGGGTGGGTGCTTGGAAAAGTAGAGGTCAGTGTGGGTGCTGCAGGAAGGGGCAGGGCCATGCAGAGGATCCTCACAGGGGTGGTGCTCAAATTTGAAATTGATAAATCATGCTAAATTGTGTATGTAATATCCCCTCTCTAAAAAGCAGAAGGCAGTTTTAACACACACACACACACACACACACCTTTATAGCAGTATCAGGCAGACTTTGTGTCTCCTTTCAACCAACTCTTTTGGCGCCACCACCCTCAAATCACCAGTGGTAGGTGCCCACTGTTAGTAGGTTAGAGTGGGCACAGTGGAGCCCACAGTGGAGGCAGAGACTCACCTTTCATTACTGGGACCTCTGTCCCTCTTAATCAGCACCCAAGCCTCTTTTCAGGCAAAGAAGAAGGGGTTACCAATACGCAGTGGTTGCTAAGCATTAGTAGATGCAAAACTGCAGTAAGTGCCAAGGTGCAGCGGGTGCCCAGATACAGTGGGTGGTAAGATGCAAAGGTTCACTTTGTGCTAAGTTGCAGTGGGTGTCGAGATGCCAAAGTACAGTCTGTGTCAAGCTGCTGTGGGCACCAAGGTCCAGTTTGTATTGGGTGTTTATTTGCAGTGGGTGCTATGCAGTATTGGGTGCTGAATGAGTGCCAGATGGTGATAAACAATAGTGGGTGCCATGTGAGTGTTAATTGGTACAGGGAGACATGTGAGTGTTGGACATGTTAGTAGGGAGTGCCATGTGTGGTCTGGATGTGTGCCATGGGAGAGTACTGAGTCTCATATGGGTTCGGACCAAGGATGGGTACTGGGTGCTATTTGGGTGCTGGCCATAGATGGGTACTGGGTGCATATAATGGCTTTGGAACTTGGTGACGTGTGAGTACTGTGCCATGTGGGTGTTGATTATGAGGGTATGTGGGTCTTAGGTGCCAATACTGAGTGCCAAGTGGGTACTGGGAGTGAGTACATGGTGACATATGGGTGATGGATGCTGGATAGTGGGGTATTTGTTGTCATGTGGGTGCTAAAGGCAGATGCCGGGTGCCATGTGGGTACTGGGTGCTGACACAGGGTGTCATGTGGATTCTGGCTGTATGGGTGTGTATCAACTATCATGTAGGTGTTGATTGCAGGTACTCAGTCCCTTGTGAGTTTTGGGTGCAAGTACTGGATGTCATATGTGAGTGCTTGGTGTTTGTACTGGGCACTAAGTGGAGGCTTAGTGCAACTGGAACTACTGCAGATGAAGCATGTGGGTGTTGGGTGCAGGTACTGGGTATCATAGGGGCGAATACTTGGTGCCATGCCTGCACTGGGTGCTAGCTATGGGTGGGCATTGTGTGTTATGTGGGTTCTGAGTGCAGGTACTTTGGGTGCTAGTACTAGTTATGTGAGTGCAGATAGTGGGTGCCATGTGAAGGCGGTGTGCAGGTGTGAGTAGTGAGTGCCATGTTGGGGCTGGGTGCAAGTACTGTGTCATGTGGGTGTGAGTACTGGCTGCCAGCTGTAGGGTGAAGGGGTGCAGGTACTGGGTGTCATGTGGCTGTTTGATGCAAGTACAAAGTGTCATATTGAGGCCAGATGTGAGTATTTGGTGCAGGGTGCAAGTACTGGGTGCTTGCTATAGTGGGGGTTACTGGTTGAGTGTAATGTGGGTGCTGAACATTGGTGGAATTGTTGTGGGTGCAGGGGGTGGGAGATCACTGTGGGTACTGCTATGAATGGCATAGTTGCTGCTAGGGGAGGTAGAGGTTAGTGTGGTTGCTGGGGGAGGTAGAGCTCAGTGTGGGTACTGGGGGAAGGGTAGGTCACTGTGGGTGCTGGGGGGAGTAACTTTGGGTGCTGAGG
Source organism: Hyperolius riggenbachi (assembly GCF_040937935.1). Lineage (NCBI taxonomy): Eukaryota > Metazoa > Chordata > Amphibia > Anura > Hyperoliidae > Hyperolius > Hyperolius riggenbachi. The sequence goes on from NC_090655.1 coordinate 265,116,247, forward strand.
AAGGTAGAGGTCAGTATGAGTGCTGGAGGAAAGGGAGGTCACTGTGGGTCCTTTGGGGGAGGTCACTGTGGGTCTTGGGGGAGGTAGAGGGGGAGGTCACTATGGGTGCTGCTGTGAATGGCATAGTTGCTTGCTGCTAAGGGAGGTAGAGGTCAGTGTGGGTGCTGGGGGAAGGGTAATTCACTGCTGGTGCTGTGGAAGGAAGAGATCAATATGGGTGCTGGAGGAAGGGGAGGTGACTGTGGGTGCCTGGATAGTCAGTGTAGTTAATGGAGGAGGGAGTGGATGCTGGGTGTTGGGAGAGGCCCCTGTGGGCGCTTGCAATGGGAGAGATCACTGTAGCTGCTTTTGGGATGGGAGGTCCCTGTGGGTGCTGCAGGGGAAAGGTGGGTAGCCACTGGGGGAGGGAAAGATCACTGTGGGTGCTGGAGGAGGGATAGGTCAGTGTGGGTGCTGGGGTAGGCAGGATCACTGCTAGAGCTGGGGAGGGAGAGGTCACTGTGGGTGCTGGGGGAGGGAGAGGTTACTGTGGGTGCTAGGTGGAGGGAGAGGTCACTGTAGGTGCTAGGTGGAGGGAAAGGTCACTGTGGGTGCTGAGTAAGGGAGAGGTCACTGTGGGTGCTAGGTGGAGGGAGAGGTCACTGTGGGTGCTAGGTGATGGGAGATATCACTGTGGGTACTGGGGAGGGAGAGGTCAGTATGGGTCCTAGGTGGAGGGAGAAGTCACTGTGGGTGCTAGGTGTATGGAGAGGTCACTGTGGGTGCTAGGGGAGGGAGTGGTCACTGTGGGTACTAGGTGGAGGGAGAGGTCACTATGGGTGCTGGGGGAGGTAGAAGTCAGTATGGGTCCTAGGTGGAGGGAGAGGTCAGTATGCCACACTAGGATTCCTGTCTGGGCCTCTTCACTTCAAAGTGTCCCAGGCGGGGGGCGGAGCTTCCCGCGGGTGGGCGGGGCTTATCGCGATCAGGGGCAGAGCTTATTTTGCCCCGCGAGAGGGGCCTTTTTTGAAGTTTTTTTAAAAGAGGGGGTGCCTGGGCACCCAGAGCACCCCCCTCTGCACGTGCCTGTCCACCAGGATGGATTTTCAGATCTGCAGATGAAGTCTGTTAAACAAGGTGTGTATGAGGATCTGCAGATATCATAGACTATGAATGCATTTTGCAGGGACGGATCTTTTGCAGATACTGATCTTTTGAATGTGTACAGCATCTTTGAATTGTGGGCGGTTTGCTGTGCAGAAAAAATCTGTACGGCAGACCCGTCAGAATTCGCATGCCGCACACACCCGCACGCGAATCGCCGGTAATGTAATTTAATAGGAAAACCGCAATCGTTTTTTGTCTTGCGGTTTTCCATGCGTTTTCGCCTGCGTAGTCGCATAAAAACCCATGTCAATGCTTACCGGCATTGACATGGTTAAAATCGCATAGCGCAAACCGCGAGCGATTCCGCGTGAAAATCCGCATGGAAACGCAAACGAATCCGCACCCGCATGCAGATTCGTTGACGTGATTTTAGCATCAAAAACGCAACGCACAAGTGGAAACGTACCCTAAAACAAAGTCACCCAATAACCAACTGTGTTAACTTTGGGGTTCTTGGCATCAGTAATGTAAAAAAGGGAGCAGTTTGAATGTCTCCATTGAAAACAATAGGTGAAATTTGATTGGGTATTGTTGGTCTAACACACAGTTTCAACATTTTACACACACCCCTCCCCTTCCCCTGTGACATTGTGATTAACTATACAAAGTATTTGGACTCTGACATTAATACTTTCATGTATGGCAGCATTTTTTTAATTATCCCACTGAGTAGAAATTCAAAGCTATGAGAGTGACAGCAGTTGGAAAATTTAAACTGTCGCTTTCAACTGCCTTAAGGCAGTTTAGCTGCTGATGACATCAGGTGGAGGAGCTGGTACAGAGAGTAAATGACCCTGCCTGCTAATCACAAGGTTAGCGGTTCAAGTACCACCCAGGACATAGGCAGGTGGCAAAAAAAAAAAAAAAAAAAAAAAAAAAAAAAAAACTCTCTGAGCCAAGGACACCAGTGTTTTTAGGTCACTGTCGTTTTTTGACACAGCATAGCACAGACTATTTTACACTACAAGGTGAATGGCCCTTTACTGAGCCCCAGCAGGTCCTCACACTTTAACCACTTCACAACTGAGGGGTTTTACCCCTGTAGCACCAGAGCAATTTTCACCTTTCATCGCTCCTTCCATTCATTCGTCTATAACTTTGTCATTATTTATCGAAATGAAATGAACTATATCTTGTTTTTTTCGCCACCAATTAGGCTTTCTTTAGGTGGGACATTATGCCAAGAATTATTTTATTCTAAATGTGTTTTAATGGGAAAATAGTAAAAATGTGGGGAAAAAAATCACTATTTTTCAGTTTTCGGCCATTATAGTTTTTAAATAATGCATGCTACTGTAATTAAAATCCATGAAATGTACTTGCCCATTTGTTCCCTTTATTACACCGTTTAAATTATGTCCCTATCACAATGTTTAGCACCAATATTTTATTTGGAAATAAAGGTGCATTTTTTTCAGTTTTGAGGCCATCCCTAATTACAAGCCCATCATTTATAAAGTAACAGTGTTATACCCTCTTGACATAAATATTTAAAGAGTGCAGCCCCTAAGGTAACTATTTCTGTGTTTTTTAATTCAAATTTTTTTTAATTACCCCCCCAAAAAAAATGTGGAGTGTGGGAGGTAATGAGTTAATTTATAATGTAAAACTATATACAGTGATGTAAAAAACTATTTGCCCCCTTCCTGATTTCTTATTCTTTTGCATGTTTGTCACACTTAAATGTTTCTGCTCATCAAAAACCGTTAACTATTAGTCAAAGATAACATAATTGAACACAAAATGCAGTTTTAAATGATGGTTTTTCTTATTTAGTGAGAAAAAAAACTCCAAACCTACATGGCCCTGTGTGAAAAAGAAATTGCCTCCTGAACCTAATAACTGGTTGGGCCACCCTTAGCAGCAATAACTGCAATCAAGCGTTTGCGATAACTTGCAACAAGTCTTTTACAGCGCTCTGGAGGAATTTTGGCCCACTCATCTTTGCAGAATTGTTGTAATTCAGTTTTATTTGAGGGTTTTCTAGCATGAACCGCCTTTTTAAGGTCATGCCACAACAGCTCAATAGGATTCAGGTCAGGACTTTGACTAGGCCACTCCAAAGTCTTCATTTTGTTTTTCTTCAGCCATTCAGAGGTGGATTTGCTGGTGTGTTTTGGGTCATTGTCCTGCTGCAGCACCCAAGATCGCTTCAGCTTGAGTTGACAAACAGATGGCCGGACATTCTCCTTCAGGATTTTTTTGGTAGACAGTAAATTCATGGTTCCATCTATCACAGCAAGCCTTCCAGGTCCTGAAGCAGCAAAACAACCCCAGACCATCACACTACCACCACCATATTTTTCTGTTGGTATGATGTTCTTTTGCTGAAATGCTGTGTTACTTCTACGCCACATGTAACGGGACTAGCACCTTCCAAAAAGTTCAACTTTTGTCTCGTCGGTAGATGTTGTCCTGGGGTCTTTTGTGGCCTTTCGGATGAGTTTTCTCTGCGCTCTTGGGGTAATTTTGGTCGGCCGGCCACACCTGGGAAGGTTCATCACTGTTCCATGTTTTTGCCATTCGTGGATAATGGCTCTCACTGTGGTTCGCTGGAGTCCCAAAGCTTTAGGAATGGCTTTATAACCTTTACCAGACTGATAGATCTCAATTACTTTTGTTCTCATTTGTTCCTGAATTTCTTTGGATCTTGGCATGATGTCTAGCTTTTTAGGTGCTTTTGGTCTACTTCTCTGTGTCAGATAAGCCCCTATTTAAGTGATTTCTTGATTGAAACAGGTGTGGCAGTAATCAGGCCTGGGGGTGACTACAGAAAGTGAACTCAGGTGTGATAAACCACAGTTAAGTTATTTTTAAACAAGGGGGGCAATCACTTTTTCACACAGGGCCATGTAGATTTGGAGTTTTTTTTCTCACTAAATAATAAAAACCATCATTTAAAACTGCATTTTGTGTTCAATTATGTTATCTTTGACTAATAGTTAACGGTTTTTGATGAGCAGAAACATTTAAGTGTGACAAACATGCAAAAGAATAAGAAATCAGGAAGGGGGCAAATAGTTTTTCACATCACTGTAGTTATATATGAAAAATGCTTTTGGGTGTAGTTTTACTATTTGGCCATGAGATGGCCACAGTAATTTTTTGTGAATGGTCCTGTGAGAGTCCTGTGAGCGTCGGAAGGACGTCAATGAGGCTGGGAAACTTTTTTTTTTTCTCACAATGATTGCGATGCTTCTCATAGAAGCAGCTGATCATTACGGGGGGATTAAGATCAACAAACGGGAACGTTTTTTCCCGTTCGTTGATCTGCAGGTGTGCGGGCGGCAGTGTGCGGGAGTGTGTGCACGAGCGAGTGGGAGCGCGGACAGTGGCGGTAGCTGCGGGGGGAGGGGGGGCGGATATCTCCGTCCCTGGTTGTGAAAGGATGGAAAAAGGAGCAGAGATATCTGCAAATGTGGGGGTTAAAGTGGTTAGATTGAAATTTGCATATGGGGTTCTCCCACAGTACCCCATATGAGTGCTCTTTTGCCTCTGCTGGTGGAAATTAACCACTTGAGGACCACAGGTTTACATCCCCCTAGTGACCAGGCGATTTTATTTTTTTACAATTCAGCACTCTGCAGCTTTAACAGTTTATTACTCGGCCATACAACTTAGCAGCCAAATTAATATTGCCTCCTTCTCTTCCCACCAACAGAGCTTGCAGTTGGTGGTATCTGATTGCTGCTGCGATATACATTTAAAAAAAAAAAAAATTCTCCCGCCTGCCATATATGCACCCCGCCCCCCCCCCCCCCCCCCCCCCGAGATCCAACCACAATATAATTTGAGTAAGATAACGTAGATCCATGAGTAAGATAATGTAGATCCAATCACTACACGCTCCATTCGTGGCTGGCTGGCTGATCACGGATACCCGCTCTGTTTAAGAGTGCATTCCCTGCAAATCTCCGCCCTCCAGGACTTGACACCAATCGGCAGGGCCGGGCCGAGGCATAGGCTGGAGAGGCTCCAGCCTCAGGGTGCAGTGTAGGAGGGGGCGCAGAATTAATTCAGCTGTCATTCCTAATTGTGTTTGAAGCAGAAAGAAATAAGAAAAGGGGATACATGGCAGTGACTGCAAGCCAGATAACTAGATATTAAGGTGTTGGGGAGGTTGTGGGCCCTGTGGCGCCTCTTAGTCTAATAGCAATCAGTGTGTGACGGCTGGGATGGCAGGGATGGAGGGGCGCACTTTGCTGTCTCAGCCTTGGGTGCTGGAGGACCTTGTCCCGGCTCTGCCAATCGGCGTTCGGCGGGCCTGGGAGAGCCACTCTGCGGTGTAAGGCTACATACACACTTGAGATAAGTCTTTGGAAAAGGCAAGATCACAGACCAATTTTACCCCCTTCCATGTAGTATGAGAGCATACTCTACACAGTCTACTCTATTGAGCTGAACTCGCCATCAGATAAAAATCTTTGCAAGATGCTGCACAGAAAGATGCTGTACACATTCAAAAGATCAGTATCTGCAAAAGATCTGTTCCTGCAAAAGATCCGTTCCTGCAAAATGCATTCATAGTCTATCTGCAGATCCTCATACACACCTTGTTTAACAGACATTCATCTGCAGATCATCTGCAGATCAAATCCACCAGCAGGGCCGTGCAGAGGGTCCTTAAGTGGGGGGTGCTCAAATTTAAAAAAGCGGCCTGGCAACGTCTTCCCCTGCATGCCCCCCTCCTCGTTTCTGGCTATGGGGGTATTGGTTGTCATGTGGGTGCTGAATGCAGATACTGGGTGCGATGTGGGTTCTGAGTGTGAGCACAGAGTGTCATGTGGGTTCTGGCTACAGTTGGGTATCGAGTGTGATGCGGGTGTTGATTGCAAGTACTTAGTGCCATGTAAGATCTGGGTGCATGTACTGGAAGTCATGTGGGTGCTGGGTACAGGTACTGAATGTGACATGGGTGCGAATATTTGGCACCATGCCTGTACTGGGTACTGGCTATGGGTGGACTTTGGTTATCACATGGGTTTTGAATGCAGGTACTTTAGGTGCGGGTACGGGTTAAGTGGGTGCTTGGTGCAGATAGTGGGGGCCATGTGAAAGCTGTGTGCAGGTGTGAGTACTGGGTGAAATTTTAGGCCAGGGTGCAGATACTTGGCGTCATGTGAGTGTGAGTACTGGGTGCCAGCTATGAGGGGAAGGAGTGGGTGCTTGGAAAAGTAGAGGTCAGTGTGGGTGCTGCAGGAAGGGGCAGGGCCATGCAGAGGATCCTCACAGGGGTGGTGCTCAAATTTGAAATTGATAAATCATGCTAAATTGTGTATGTAATATCCCCTCTCTAAAAAGCAGAAGGCAGTTTTAACACACACACACACACACACACACACCTTTATAGCAGTATCAGGCAGACTTTGTGTCTCCTTTCAACCAACTCTTTTGGCGCCACCACCCTCAAATCACCAGTGGTAGGTGCCCACTGTTAGTAGGTTAGAGTGGGCACAGTGGAGCCCACAGTGGAGGCAGAGACTCACCTTTCATTACTGGGACCTCTGTCCCTCTTAATCAGCACCCAAGCCTCTTTTCAGGCAAAGAAGAAGGGGTTACCAATACGCAGTGGTTGCTAAGCATTAGTAGATGCAAAACTGCAGTAAGTGCCAAGGTGCAGCGGGTGCCCAGATACAGTGGGTGGTAAGATGCAAAGGTTCACTTTGTGCTAAGTTGCAGTGGGTGTCGAGATGCCAAAGTACAGTCTGTGTCAAGCTGCTGTGGGCACCAAGGTCCAGTTTGTATTGGGTGTTTATTTGCAGTGGGTGCTATGCAGTATTGGGTGCTGAATGAGTGCCAGATGGTGATAAACAATAGTGGGTGCCATGTGAGTGTTAATTGGTACAGGGAGACATGTGAGTGTTGGACATGTTAGTAGGGAGTGCCATGTGTGATCTGGATGTGTGCCATGGGAGAGTACTGAGTCTCATATGGGTTCGGACCAAGGATGGGTACTGGGTGCTATTTGGGTGCTGGCCATAGATGGGTACTGGGTGCATATAATGGCTTTGGAACTTGGTGACGTGTGAGTACTGTGCCATGTGGGTGTTGATTATGAGGGTATGTGGGTCTTAGGTGCCAATACTGAGTGCCAAGTGGGTACTGGGAGTGAGTACATGGTGACATATGGGTGATGGATGCTGGATAGTGGGGTATTTGTTGTCATGTGGGTGCTAAAGGCAGATGCCGGGTGCCATGTGGGTACTGGGTGCTGACACAGGGTGTCATGTGGATTCTGGCTGTATGGGTGTGTATCAACTATCATGTAGGTGTTGATTGCAGGTACTCAGTCCCTTGTGAGTTTTGGGTGCAAGTACTGGATGTCATATGTGAGTGCTTGGTGTTTGTACTGGGCACTAAGTGGAGGCTTAGTGCAACTGGAACTACTGCAGATGAAGCATGTGGGTGTTGGGTGCAGGTACTGGGTATCATAGGTGCGAATACTTGGTGCCATGCCTGCACTGGGTGCTAGCTATGGGTGGGCATTGTGTGTTATGTGGGTTCTGAGTGCAGGTACTTTGGGTGCTAGTACTAGTTATGTGAGTGCAGATAGTGGGTGCCATGTGAAGGCGGTGTGCAGGTGTGAGTAGTGAGTGCCATGTTGGGGCTGGGTGCAAGTACTGTGTCATGTGGGTGTGAGTACTGGGTGCCAGCTGTAGGGTGAAGGGGTGCAGGTACTGGGTGTCATGTGGCTGTTTGATGCAAGTACAAAGTGTCATATTGAGGCCAGATGTGAGTATTTGGTGCAGGGTGCAAGTACTGGGTGCTTGCTATAGTGGGGGTTACTGGTTGAGTGTAATGTGGGTGCTGAACATTGGTGGAATTGTTGTGGGTGCAGGGGGTGGGAGATCACTGTGGGTACTGCTATGAATGGCATAGTTGCTGCTAGGGGAGGTAGAGGTTAGTGTGGTTGCTGGGGGAGGTAGAGCTCAGTGTGGGTACTGGGGGAAGGGTAGGTCACTGTGGGTGCTGGGGGGAGTAACTTTGGGTGCTGAGGAAGGTAGAGGTCAGTATGAGTGCTGGAGGAAAGGGAGGTCACTGTGGGTCCTTTGGGGGAGGTCACTGTGGGTCTTGGGGGAGGTAGAGGGGGAGGTCACTATGGGTGCTGCTGTGAATGGCATAGTTGCTTGCTGCTAAGGGAGGTAGAGGTCAGTGTGGGTGCTGGGGGAAGGGTAATTCACTGCTGGTGCTGTGGAAGGAAGAGATCAATATGGGTGCTGGAGGAAGGGGAGGTGACTGTGGGTGCCTGGATAGTCAGTGTAGTTAATGGAGGAGGGAGTGGATGCTGGGTGTTGGGAGAGGCCCCTGTGGGTGCTTGCAATGGGAGAGATCACTGTAGCTGCTTTTGGGATGGGAGGTCCCTGTGGGTGCTGCAGGGGAAAGGTGGGTAGCCACTGGGGGAGGGAAAGATCACTGTGGGTGCTGGAGGAGGGATAGGTCAGTGTGGGTGCTGGGGTAGGCAGGATCACTGCTAGAGCTGGGGAGGGAGAGGTCACTGTGGGTGCTGGGGGAGGGAGAGGTTACTGTGGGTGCTAGGTGGAGGGAGAGGTCACTGTAGGTGCTAGGTGGAGGGAAAGGTCACTGTGGGTGCTGAGTAAGGGAGAGGTCACTGTGGGTGCTAGGTGGAGGGAGAGGTCACTGTGGGTGCATGTGATGGGAGATATCACTGTGGGTACTGGGGAGGGAGAGGTCAGTATGGGTCCTAGGTGGAGGGAGAAGTCACTGTGGGTGCTAGGTGTATGGAGAGGTCACTGTGGGTGCTAGGGGAGGGAGTGGTCACTGTGGGTACTAGGTGGAGGGAGAGGTCACTATGGGTGCTGGGGGAGGTAGAAGTCAGTATGGGTCCTAGGTGGAGGGAGAGGTCAGTATGCCACACTAGGATTCCTGTCTGGGCCTCTTCACTATGGTTAAAATCGCATAGCGCAAACCGCGAGCGATTCCGCGTGAAAATCCGCATGGAAACGCAAACGAATCCACACCCGCATGCAGATTCGTTGACGTGATTTTCGCATCAAAAACGCAACGCAGTGGTGCTCAGCAGAGCTCGAATATTCGAGTAGCTCGAATATTCGAGCTCTTTTTCAGCTATTCGAGCTCGGTATTCGAGCTCCGAATAGCTGTAGCTATTCGAATGGGCTATCCGAGTACACTCGAATAGCCCATTCACTATTCGAGCTATTCGAGCAACCCGGCGCTATTCGAGCTCGGTACCGAGCTCGAATAGCGTCATAGCCCAGATTGATGTCCTTAGAGCCAATCAGAGGGCTCCCAGGCCCTCTGACGGCAGCCAATCACAGAGGGGGACCCTGGCCAGCCCCTACCCTATAAATAGCGGCCGCCATGTTCCGTTTCTCCATGCTTGCCTGAGACTTGTACAGAGAGAGAGTTGCTCCTTTGTGCTTTGGCTTAGCAAGTGCTCTATTGTGATCATTTACCTAGCGTTTTTGCTCACCTACACCTGCCATATACACCTATATTGTTGTTAGTTAGATAGACATTGTATTTTAGTTAGTAGCTTGTGTGTTACATTAGAGACAGGCAGCTGCTGCAAGCTTACAGGTTTAGGCCTCAGGGGGGCCTTGCCTCTGTGGGCAGCTGTCCTCTGTTTATTTCTCTCATCTATACCAGTATTTCTGCTGTCCTTTACTAATAGTATTGTAGTTATACTGTACTAGGAGTAGGACACTCACTGACTGTCACTGTTTATAGGCTACTAGCTAGCTCCTGCGTGTGTGCACTCACTCACTGTCTGTGTGTACACACACTCTATTTCCTTCTGATTACTGATAGATTATTGTTAGTTAGTTGTACTTACTTACTACTTACTCTTACTGTTCCCGTAGGGACACTCACTGTCACTGTTCATATAGGCTACTAGCTCCTGCGTGTGCGCACTGCACTCACTGTCTGAGTGTACACACACAACACACACTCTATTTCCTTCTGATCGCTGATTGATTATCGTAATTAGTTAGTTCTACTTACTGTTACTACTTACTCTTACTGTACTAGGAGTCTAGGACACTCAGTCACTGTCCATAGGCTACTAGCTCCTGCGTGCGTGCACTCACTGTCTGAGTGTACACACACCCACACCCCATTTCCTTCTGATCGCTGATTGATTATTGTAATTAGTTAGTTCTACTTACTGTTACTACTTACTCTTACTGTACTAGGAGTCTAGGACACTCAGTCACTGTCCATAGGCTACTAGCTCCTGCGTGCGGTCACTCACTGTCTGAGTGTACACACACCACCTACACTCCATTTCCTTCTGATCGCTGATTGATTATTGTAATTAGTTAGTTCTACTTACTGTTACTACTTACTCTTACTGTACTAGGAGTCTAGGACACTCAGTCACTGTCCATAGGCTACTAGCTCCTGCGTGCGGTCACTCACTGTCTGAGTGTACACACACCACCCACACTCTATTTCCTTCTGATCGCTGATTGATTATTGTAATTAGTTAGTTCTACTTACTGTTACTACTTACTCTTACTGTACTAGGAGTCTAGGACACTCAGTCACTGTGTTCATAGGCTACTAGCTCCTGCGTGCGTGCACTCACTGTCTGAGTGTACACACACCCACACTCCATTTCCTTCTGATCGCTGATTGATTATTGTAATTAGTTAGTTCTACTTACTGTTACTACTTACTCTTACTGTACTAGGAGTCTAGGACACTCAGTCACTGTGTTCATAGGCTACTAGCTCCTGCGTGCGTGCACTCACTGTCTGAGTGTACACACACCCACACTCCATTTCCTTCTGATCGCTGATTGATTATTGTAATTAGTTAGTTCTACTTACTGTTACTACTTACTCTTACTGTACTAGGAGTCTAGGACACTCAGTCACTGTGTTCATAGGCTACTAGCTCCTGCGTGCGTGCACTCACTGTCTGAGTGTACACACACCCACACTCCATTTCCTTCTGATCGCTGATTGATTATTGTAATTAGTTAGTTCTACTTACTGTTACTACTTACTCTTACTGTACTAGGAGTCTAGGACACTCAGTCACTGTGTTCATAGGCTACTAGCTCCTGCGTGCGGTCACTCACTGTCTGAGTGTACACACACCACCCACACTCCATTTCCTTCTGATCGCTGATTGATTATTGTAATTAGTTAGTTCTACTTACTGTTACTACTTACTCTTACTGTACTAGGAGTCTAGGACACTCAGTCACTGTGTTCATAGGCTACTAGCTCCTGCGTGCGTGCACTCACTGTCTGAGTGTACACACACCCACACTCCATTTCCTTCTGATCGCTGATTGATTATTGTAATTAGTTAGTTCTACTTACTGTTACTACTTACTCTTACTGTACTAGGAGTCTAGGACACTCAGTCACTGTGTTCATAGGCTACTAGCTCCTGCGTGCGTGCACTCACTGTCTGAGTGTACACACACCCACACTCCATTTCCTTCTGATCGCTGATTGATTATTGTAATTAGTTAGTTCTACTTACTGTTACTACTTACTCTTACTGTACTAGGAGTCTAGGACACTCAGTCACTGTGTTCATAGGCTACTAGCTCCTGCGTGCGGTCACTCACTGTCTGAGTGTACACACACCCACACTCCATTTCCTTCTGATCGCTGATTGATTATTGTAATTAGTTAGTTCTACTTACTGTTACTACTTACTCTTACTGTACTAGGAGTCTAGGACACTCAGTCACTGTCCATAGGCTACTAGCTCCTGCGTGCGGTCACTCACTGTCTGAGTGTACACACACCACCCACACTCTATTTCCTTCTGATCGCTGATTGATTATCGTAATTAGTTAGTTGTACTTACTGTTACTACTTACTCTTACTGTACTAGGAGTCTAGGACACTCAGTCACTGTGTTCATAGGCTACTAGCTCCTGCGTGCGTGCACTCACTGTCTGAGTGTACACACACCCACACTCCATTTCCTTCTGATCGCTGATTGATTATTGTAATTAGTTAGTTCTACTTACTGTTACTACTTACTCTTACTGTACTAGGAGTCTAGGACACTCAGTCACTGTGTTCATAGGCTACTAGCTCCTGCGTGCGTGCACTCACTGTCTGAGTGTACACACACCCACACTCCATTTCCTTCTGATCGCTGATTGATTATTGTAATTAGTTAGTTCTACTTACTGTTACTACTTACTCTTACTGTACTAGGAGTCTAGGACACTCAGTCACTGTGTTCATAGGCTACTAGCTCCTGCGTGCGTGCACTCACTGTCTGAGTGTACACACACTAAATTTACTTGTGATTACTACTGATTATTGTAACTGCTAGTTGTACTTCCTGACTGTTACTACTTACTTACTGTACTAGGGGACACTCACTCAGTCACCTCACCAACCAACCCACTCCATTAAAGTACCCCACTTTTCACCCGCCCTTTTAAAAAACTTTTGTCTATACGCCCAAAACATTGAAGATGTCTGGAAGTGGCAGCCAGCGCGGTTTGGGCAAGGGGAAGGGCAGCAAGGGAATCAGGAGGAGAGGGAGCAGCATTGTGGCAAGCCGCGGCCGCGGGCGCGCCACCATGCACAGTTCCGCAGCAGCAGCAGCAGCGTCAGTGGCTAACATTCCTCCCATAGCCACTGGCCGTGGACGCCTTGGGCGCCGCCCAGCAGGAGCATCTGCAACTCACGCTGCAGAGACACAGCAGCAGCAGCGTGTAGCACCTGCTCCCATTTTCCTCCAGCCGGGTCGGAAACGTCCCATTGAGGAAAAGGATGCAGACACTGTGGTGCAACTCATGACGGAGGATGAGCAGCCCGCCATCAGCTCTGCATCCGAGGCCTCCACCCTCACCACCACCACCACCACCACCACCACCCCTGTTCGCAGCAGCCGCCCAGCAGGGCCTGGGGAGGAGGCCAGTTCACCATCAGTCGCCGACCTGTCACTCAGCAGTCTTTTTACCCCAGGCACCATCAGGGTATTGTCTGCTGTTGTTGGCGATTTTGAGGAGGAGATGCTGATGGGCACTTTGGGGGAGGAGGGATTGGACAGCAAGACTGTGGCGACAGTCAAGCGTCCCATCCATGCATCAGGAGAGGAGTTTGGGGGGTCATCATCCCAGCAGGACATGTTTCAGGAGGGGCATGATGATGATGACCCGGTGACAGACAGAGACTGGGTGCCACCACCTCCAGGGGATGTCGTCCTCAGCAGCTCTGAGGAGGAGGAGGAGGATGCGCTTGTGGGCCTTGCAAGGAGGCGCATCATTGCAAGCATTGGCAGCGTCCCACACCCTGCTGGTGTCTCAGGCTCAGCAGCAGCAGCAGCAGCATCAGCCAGTACCACCACCAGCCGCACCCAAGCCCCCCCCCAACCACCACAGGGAGACAGGCAGCAGCGCTTCCATGCCGTAGGGGGATGTTTCTGTCACCAATCTGGCGCTTTTTCACCATGCCCACTGTGTACAGCAAGTACGCCACTTGCAACCACTGTCAGCGGAAGTTGAGCAGAGGTGCAGACCCCTTAAAGTTCAGCACCAGCTCGCTCATCAACCACCTTGCGGCTAAACATTTCCACCAGCATGAGGAGTTCCAGAGGCTGAAGGCATCTGGTGCTGGCAGTGGCACCACACCCATCACTGCACAGCCTTCAGCAGCAGCAGCAGCAACAGCAGCCACCCGCCCTCCTGCTCCTCCAGCAGCACCAGCAGGAGTGCGGAAACGCACTGCTCCTCCCCCCTCTGCAACTCCTGCCGCCGACACTGAGGCCTGTTCTGGCAGCCAGTCCTCAGTGGCCTCCTCTGCTGTGTCTGCTGATTCCCGTGTCAGCAAAAGGCCACGCCAGAGCCTTTTGAGCGAGTCCTTCCAGGGGGTGGTTAGGGCTCTGCCTCCCAGCAGCCGTCGCGTGCGGCAGCTGAACGGCTTGCTGGCACGGGCCATGTGCTCCCAACTCCTGCCGTACACGCTCGTGCAGGAGGGGAGCGACATTCGTGCGCTGCTTGCTTGCGCAGCCCCAGACTGGCAGCTCCCCAGCAGACACTTTTTCTCCCGCAAGGCCATTCCTGCACTGCACCGCTTTGTGATGGCCAATGTGGAGCGAGGGCTGGAGCACGCGGTTGGTGAAAGGGTCCACGTCACCATGGACTCCTGGAGCAGCCGCTTCGGGACAGGCCGCTACCTGTCCTTCACTGTCCACTGGGTCAGCTTGGTGGAAGGGGGTGAGGATGGGAGAGCAGCAGCGGGCACAGCAGCAGCAGCAACACAGTGGGTGGTGCCACCCCGCAGGCTCAGGGGAACTGCAGCAGGTTCCTCCGATCCTCTGCCATCCTCCGGCACACCTGGCCAAACCCCCCGCCTCAGCAGCAGCGTGAAGGCCCGCCACTGCCAAGCGCTGCTGCACTTGGTCAGCCTTGGGAAGACCAAGCTGACGGCAACCCATGTGTTGGCCAAACTCCAGGAGCAGGAGAGGATTTGGCTGACCCCCAGAGGCCTCAGAGTCGGAGAGGTGGTGGCCGACAATGGGGCCAATCTGGTTGCCGCAATAGACAGGGGAAACCTGACCCACATCCCCTGTCTTGCCCACGTGCTGAACCTGGTGGTGCAGAAGTTCCTGCGCACCTACCAGGGGATGGGCAAACTGCTGGAAACGGCAAGGAATGTTGTGCGTCACTTCCGGCGCTCGGCTGCAGCCTGTGCGAGCCTGGAAGACGTGCAAAAGGAGCTGGATCTGCCACGCCATCGGCTGATCCTTGACGTTCCGACTCGCTGGAACTCCACCCTGGCGATGTTGGAGCGTCTGGTTGAACAGAGGCGCGCTGTCAAACAGTACCTTGCCCTGGCCACTGTTTCCGCAGCTCTGAGAAGGGACAAGACCAGCAACTTCCCGTCCATCGTCCCCGATGATGACTGGAGGCACATGCAGCAGGTGTGCTTAGTGCTGGCTCCCTTCCTGCAGGCCACAAACATGGTGAGCAGGGACCATGCTATGGTCTGCGAGTGGGTGCCCCTGGTTTCTCTGCTGAACAGGGCCCTCGATGCTTTGCTGGAACAGGGAGCGGCAGCCTTGGACCAGCAGGAGCGGCAACCAGCTGCGCAGTCCACCTCTGAGGGGGAGGAGGAGGAGGACTTGGTGGAGGTCCCTGACCTGGCTGCTGATGAGGGGGATCAGCACAGCGCAGCTGAGTTGGTGCGGGGGTGGAGAGAGGATGAGGCGGCAGAGGAGGAGGATGAGGACAGCACTGACGTCGATGTGCCAGCAGACGTGGCCCGCCTCTTCCCAATGGCAGCGCACATGCTGACGTGCCTGCGCAGGGACCCCAGGGTGATCCAGATGAAGCAGAGGGAGGACATCTGGATCAGCATGATGTTGGACCCACGCCTCAAGGGGAAGTTGAGCCAGTTCCTGCCGCCTGCAGGAGGAGACCCAGCGCAACAAATAAGGAGCTTGCAGCAGGCCCTTGTTGAGCGCTTGGAGGAAGCCTTCCCCCAGCCTTCCACCCCCACTGTCCAGCAGCCAGCACAGAGGCAGCAGCAGGTGCCTGCATCCAGCAGCAGCAAGCGCCCCACAGACCTGCTGTCTCTCAGCCACGAGCTCTACAGGACTGTAGAGGCTCCGGCAGCAGTGACTAGAGAGGAGATGCATGCAGCAGCATCCTCCTCCGGTCACAGCCAGCGCCTGACCCGCATGGTGGCTGACTACATGGGGTCGTACAGCGGGCTTGACAGCGATGCCCCTGTTGATCCCATGGAGTATTGGGTCAAGCGCATGGAGATCTGGAGCGAGCTGGCGCAGTACGCCCTGGAAGTGCTGTCCTGCCCCCCTTCCAGCGTGCTGTCCGAGCGCTGCTTCAGTGCAGCTGGTGGCGTGGTCACCGAGAAACGCTCACGTCTGTCTCACAAGTCTGTGGACAGACTGACGTTTCTCAAGATGAACCAGGCGTGGGTGGAAGGCGAGTTCCTGGCCCCTGTTGTCGGCGAGAGGGGGACATGAACTGGCTGCCGGAACCATCGTTAATGTGCCTTACCACCCTTTACCACCTCCTGGCTCCTGCTCACTAAGCCAGCCTGGTTCACTTTGACTATTACGTCGCCTGCAGCCACACATTTTACACCTACAGTGGGCTGCTGTGTACTGCCCTTCTGCTGTCTGTCTGTGTTTCCCACTGCCAGCGTACACAGAATTACCTTCTTCTGCTGCCACTCTGCCACCAGCTATTACGTCAAACAATAGCTATATTGGTTGCAAAACCAAAAACCAAACAAACCATTAAAAAAAAAAAAAGGTTTAATTTTTCTGAGGTGCCCGGGTTGAAAACTGTGTTGTCCCAGTTGTGTATTGGACACAATGTGGGCTGCACGACCGCTGTCTGGGACCTCCTGTTGTGTTTATTTACAGCCCTGGTATCACCGCTAGGTACCAGGGCTATTATGTCACGCTGCCTACCTGCTGCCACACTCACACTGCTCCTCCATACCTCCTCCTGCTGCTGCTGCTGCTGTCTGTCTGTGTTTCCCACTGCCAGGGTACACAGATGATTTACCTTCTGCTGCCACTCTGCCACCAGCTATTACGTCAAACAATAGCTGCTCGCCTACTCCTCCATTCCTCCTCCTGCTGCTGCTGTCTGTCTGTGTTTCCCACTGCCAGGGTACACAGATGATTTACCTTCTGCTGCCACTCTGCCACCAGCTATTACGTCAAACAATAGCTATATTGGTTGCAAAACCAAAAACCAAACAAACCATTAAAAAAAAAAAAAAGGTTTAATTTTTCTGAGGTGCCCGGGTTGAAAACTGTGTTGTCCCAGTTGTGTATTGGACACAATGTGGGCTGCACGACCGCTGTCTGGGACCTCCTGTTGTGTTTATTTACAGCCCTGGTATCACCGCTAGGTACCAGGGCTATTATGTCACGCTGCCTACCTGCTGCCACACTCACACTGCTCCTCCATACCTCCTCCTGCTGCTGCTGCTGCTGTCTGTCTGTGTTTCCCACTGCCAGGGTACACAGATGATTTACCTTCTGCTGCCACTCTGCCACCAGCTATTACGTCAAACAATAGCTGCTCGCCTACTCCTCCATTCCTCCTCCTGCTGCTGCTGTCTGTCTGTGTTTCCCACTGCCAGGGTACACAGATGATTTACCTTCTGCTGCCACTCTGCCACCAGCTATTACGTCAAACAATAGCTATATTGGTTGCAAAACCAAAAACCAAACAAACCATTAAAAAAAAAAAAAAGGTTTAATTTTTCTGAGGTGCCCGGGTTGAAAACTGTGTTGTCCCAGTTGTGTATTGGACACAATGTGGGCTGCACGACCGCTGTCTGGGACCTCCTGTTGTGTTTATTTACAGCCCTGGTATCACCGCTAGGTACCAGGGCTATTATGTCACGCTGCCTACCTGCTGCCACACTCACACTGCTCCTCCATACCTCCTCCTGCTGCTGCTGCTGCTGTCTGTCTGTGTTTCCCACTGCCAGGGTACACAGATGATTTACCTTCTGCTGCCACTCTGCCACCAGCTATTACGTCAAACAATAGCTGCTCACATTACTCCTCCATTCCTCCTGCTGCTGTTGCTGTCTGTCTGTGTTTCCCACTGCCAGGGTACACAGAATTACCTTCTGCTGCCACTCTGCCACCAGCTATTACGTCAAACAATAGCTATATTGGTTGCAAAACCAAAAACCAAACAAACCATTAAAAAAAAAAAAAGGTTTAATTTTTCTGAGGTGCCCGGGTTGAAAACTGTGTTGTCCCAGTTGTGTATTGGACACAATGTGGGCTGCACGACCGCTGTCTGGGACCTCCTGTTGTGTTTATTTACAGCCCTGGTATCACCGCTAGGTACCAGGGCTATTATGTCACGGCGAGCTGCCTGCCTCATTGACTGCCTGCTGCCACACACTCATCCTCCTCCTCCTGCTGCTGAATTTACCTCCTGCTGTCTTTGTGTTTCCACTGCCAGGGAGCACATACAATGGCGCTTCCAACATGCGTGCGCCCACCAGCTATTTGTTACGCTCAAAAATAGCTGCATTTCTTTAAAAAAAAAATTGAAAAGAGAAATACGTGAAGAAGAAGAAGAAGAAGAAGAAGAAGGAGAAGATGAAGAAGGAGAAGGAGAAGGAGAAGGAGAAGGAGAAGGAGAAGGAGAAGATACAGTAACACTACTGAACAAAATTAAGGACACAACTTCTCTTTCCACATTTTTTTTTAAAGGAACATCCCCACATAATCACTTGCTGTTGTTACTTGGAAAAAAAGATGTTTCTTGCATCATTCCCCCTCAAAACAAGTGTTGGAAGCTATTTAAGGCCAATTCGAATAGTCAGCTCGAATAGTTAGCTCGAATACCGACTCGAATAGTGAGCTCGAAGTCCGAGGTCGAATCGAATAGTAAAAATTATTCGACTCGAATATTCGACTGACCTCGAATAATTTACTATTCGAATTCGACCAAACTCGAATTTTAAAAAGGGGTATTTGAGCATCACTAACGCAACGCACAAGTGGAAACGTACCCTGAAACAAAGTCACCCAATAACCAACTGTGTTAACTTTGGGGTTCTTGGCATCAGTAATGTAAAAAAGGGAGCAGTTTGAATGTCTCCATTGAAAACAATAGGTGAAATTTGATTGGGTATTGTTGATCTAACACACAGTTTCAACATTTTACACACACCCCTCCCCTTCCCCTGTGACATTGTGGATAACTATACAAAGTATTTGGACTCTGACATTAATACTTTCATGTATGGCAGCATTTTTTTAATTATCCCACTGAGTAGAAATTCAAAGCTATGAGAGTGACAGCAGTTGGAAAATTTAAACTGTCGCTTTCAACTGCCATAAGGCAGTTTAGCTGCCGATGACATCAGGTGGAGGAGCTGGTACAGAGAGTAAATGACCCTGCCTGCTAATCACAAGGTTAGCGGTTCAAGTACCACCCAGGACATGGGCAGGTGGCAAAAAAAAAAAAAAAAAAAAAACTCTCTGAGCCAAGGACACCAGTGTTTTTAGGTCACTGTCGTTTTTTGACACAGCATAGCACAGACTATTTTACACTACAAGGTGAATGGCCCTTTACTGAGCCCCAGCAGGTCCTCACACTTTAACCACTTCACAACTGAGGGGTTTTACCACTGTAGCACCAGAGCAATTTTCACCTTTCATCGCTCC
Source organism: Hyperolius riggenbachi (assembly GCF_040937935.1). Classification (NCBI taxonomy): domain Eukaryota; kingdom Metazoa; phylum Chordata; class Amphibia; order Anura; family Hyperoliidae; genus Hyperolius; species Hyperolius riggenbachi. Next base: position 265,135,543 of record NC_090655.1, read on the forward strand.
TTCCATTCATTCGTCTATAACTTTGTCATTATTTATCGCAATGAAATGAACTATATCTTGTTTTTTTCGCCACCAATTAGGCTTTCTTTAGGTGGGACATTATGCCAAGAATTATTTTATTCTAAATGTGTTTTAATGGGAAAATAGTAAAAATGTGGGGAAAAAAATCACTATTTTTCCGTTTTCGGCCATTATAGTTTTTAAATAATGCATGCTACTGTAATTAAAATCCATGAAATGTACTTGCCCATTTGTTCCCTTTATTACACCGTTTAAATTATGTCCCTATCACAATGTTTAGCACCAATATTTTATTTGGAAATAAAGGTGCATTTTTTTCAGTTTTGAGGCCATCCCTAATTACAAGCCCATCATTTATAAAGTAACAGTGTTATACCCTCTTGACATAAATATTTAAAGAGTGCAGCCCCTAAGGTAACTATTTGTGTGTTTTTTTTTATTCAAATTTTTTTTTTATTACCCCCCCAAAAAAATGTGGAGTGTGGGAGGTAATGAGTTAATTTATAATGTAAAACTATATACAGTGATGTAAAAAACTATTTGCCCCCTTCCTGATTTCTTATTCTTTTGTATGTTTGTCACACTTAAATGTTTCTGCTCATCAAAAACCGTTAACTATTAGTCAAAGATAACATAATTGAACACAAAATGCAGTTTTAAATGATGGTTTTTCTTATTTAGTGAGAAAAAAAACTCCAAACCTACATGGCCCTGTGTGAAAAAGAAATTGCCCCCTGAACCTAATAACTGGTTGGGCCACCCTTAGCAGCAATAACTGCAATCAAGCGTTTGCGATAACTTGCAACAAGTCTTTTACAGCGCTCTGGAGGAATTTTGGCCCACTCATCTTTGCAGAATTGTTGTAATTCAGTTTTATTTGAGGGTTTTCTAGCATGAACCGCCTTTTTAAGGTCATGCCACAACAGCTCAATAGGATTCAGGTCAGGACTTTGACTAGGCCACTCCAAAGTCTTCATTTTGTTTTTCTTCAGCCATTCAGAGGTGGATTTGCTGGTGTGTTTTGGGTCATTGTCCTGCTGCAGCACCCAAGATCGCTTCAGCTTGAGTTGACAAACAGATGGCCGGACATTCTCCTTCAGGATTTTTTGGTAGACAGTAAATTCATGGTTCCATCTATCACAGCAAGCCTTCCAGGTCCTGAAGCAGCAAAACAACCCCAGACCATCACACTACCACCACCATATTTTTCTGTTGGTATGATGTTCTTTTGCTGAAATGCTGTGTTACTTCTACGCCACATGTAACGGGACTAGCACCTTCCAAAAAGTTCAACTTTTGTCTCGTCGGTAGATGTTGTCCTGGGGTCTTTTGTGGCCTTTCGGATGAGTTTTCTCTGCGCTCTTGGGGTAATTTTGGTCGGCCGGCCACACCTGGGAAGGTTCATCACTGTTCCATGTTTTTGCCATTCGTGGATAATGGCTCTCACTGTGGTTCGCTGGAGTCCCAAAGCTTTAGGAATGGCTTTATAACCTTTACCAGACTGATAGATCTCAATTACTTTTGTTCTCATTTGTTCCTGAATTTCTTTGGATCTTGGCATGATGTCTAGCTTTTGAGGTGCTTTTGGTCTACTTCTCTGTGTCAGATAAGCCCCTATTTAAGTTATTTCTTGATTGAAACAGGTGTGGCAGTAATCAGGCCTGGGGGTGACTACAGAAAGTGAACTCAGGTGTGATAAACCACAGTTAAGTTATTTTTAAACAAGGGGGGCAATCACTTTTTCACACAGGGCCATGTAGATTTGGAGTTTTTTTTCTCACTAAATAATAAAAACCATCATTTAAAACTGCATTTTGTGTTCAATTATGTTATCTTTGACTAACATAACATCAATTATGTTATCTGTGACAAACATGCAAAAGAATAAGAAATCAGGAAGGGGGCAAATAGTTTTTCACATCACTGTAGTTATATATGAAAAATGCTTTTGGGTGTAGTTTTACTATTTGGCCACGAGATGGCCACAGTAATTTTTTGTGAATGGTCCTGTGAGAGTCCTGTGAGCGTCGGAAGGACGTCAATGAGGCTGGGAAACTTTTTTTTTTCTCACAATGATTGCGATGCTTCTCATAGAAGCAGCTGATCATTACGGGGGGATTAAGATCAACAAACGGGAACGTTTTTTCCCGTTCGTTGATCTGCAGGTGTGCGGGCGGCAGTGTGCGGGAGTGTGTGCACGAGCGAGTGGGAGCGCGGACAGTGGCGGTAGCTGCGGGGGGAGGGGGGGCGGATATCTCCGTCCCTGGTTGTGAAAGGATGGAAAAAGGAGCAGAGATATCTGCAAATGTGGGGGTTAAAGTGGTTAGATTGAAATTTGCATATGGGGTTCTCCCACAGTACCCCATATGAGTGCTCTTTTGCCTCTGCTGGTGGAAATTAACCACTTGAGAACCACAGGTTTACATCCCCCTATTGACCAGGCGATTTTATTTTTTTACAATTCAGCACTCTGCAGCTTTAACAGTTTATTACTCGGCCATACAACTTAGCAGCCAAATTAATATTGCCTCCTTCTCTTCCCACCAACAGAGCTTGCAGTTGGTGGTATCTGATTGCTGCTGCGATATACATTTAAAAAAAAAAAATTCTCCCGCCTGCCATATATGCCCCCCGCCCCCCCCCCCGAGATCCAACCACAATATAATTTGAGTAAGATAACGTAGATCCATGAGTAAGATAATGTAGATCCAATCACTACACGCTCCATTCGTGGCTGGCTGGCTGATCACGGATACCCGCTCTGTTTAAGAGTGCATTCCCTGCAAATCTCCGCCCTCCAGGACTTGACACCAATCGGCGTTCGGCGGGCCTGGGAGAGCCACTCTGCGGTGTAAGGCTACATACACACTTGAGATAAGTCTTTGGAAAAGGCAAGATCACAGACCAATTTTACCCCCTTCCATGTAGTATGAGAGCATACTCTACACAGTCTACTCTATTGAGCTGAACTCGCCATCAGATAAAAATCTTTGCAAGATGCTGCACAGAAAGATGCTGTACACATTCAAAAGATCAGTATCTGCAAAAGATCTGTTCCTGCAAAAGATCCGTTCCTGCAAAATGCATTCATAGTCTATCTGCAGATCCTCATACACACCATGTTTAACAGACATTCATCTGCAGATCATCTGCAGATCAAATCCACCAGCAGGGCCGTGCAGAGGGTCCTTAAGTGGGGGGTGCTCAAATTTAAAAAAGCGGCCTGGCAACGTCTTCCCCTGCATGCCCCCCTCCTCGTTTCTGGCTATGGGGGTATTGGTTGTCATGTGGGTGCTGAATGCAGATACTGGGTGCGATGTGGGTTCTGAGTGTGAGCACAGAGTGTCATGTGGGTTCTGGCTACAGTTGGGTATCGAGTGTGATGCGGGTGTTGATTGCAAGTACTTAGTGCCATGTAAGATCTGGGTGCATGTACTGGAAGTCATGTGGGTGCTGGGTACAGGTACTGAATGTGACATGGGTGCGAATATTTGGCACCATGCCTGTACTGGGTACTGGCTATGGGTGGGCTTTGGTTATCACATGGGTTTTGAATGCAGGTACTTTAGGTGCGGGTACGGGTTAAGTGGGTGCTTGGTGCAGATAGTGGGGGCCATGTGAAAGCTGTGTGCAGGTGTGAGTACTGGGTGCAATTTTAGGCCAGGGTGCAGATACTTGGCGTCATGTGAGTAGTGATGCTCAAATACCCCTTTTCAAAATTCGAGTTAGGTCGAATTCGAATAGTAAATTATTCGAGATCAGTCGAATATTCGAGTCGAATAATTTTTACTATTCGATTCGACATCGGAATTCGAGCTCACTATTCGAGTCGGTATTCGAGCTCATTATTCGAGCTGACTATTCGAAATGGCCTTAAATAGCTTCCAACACTTGTTTTGAGGGTGAATGATGCAAGAAACCTCTTTTTTTCCAAGTAACAACAGCAAGTGATTATGTGGGGATGTTCCTTTAAAAAAAAAAAGTTGAAAAGAGAAGTTGTGTCCAGAAATTTGTTCAGTACTGTATATACTTCTTCTTCTTCTTCTTTATCTTCTATATCTTCTTCTTCTTCTTCTTCTTCTTCTTCTTCTATATCTTCTTCTTCTATATCTTCTTCTATATCTTCTTCTTCTTCTTCTATATTGTCTTCTTCTTCTTCTTCTTCTTCTTCTTCTTCTTCTTCTTCTTCTTCTTCTTCTTCTTCTTCTTCTTCTTCTTCTTCTTCTTCTTCTTCTTCATCTTCTTTTTCTTCATCTTCTTCATCTTCTTCTTCATCTTCTCCATCTTCTTCTTCTTCTTCTTCTCCATCTTCTTCATCTTCAACTTCTTCATCTTCTTCATCTTCTTCTTCTTCTTCTTCTTCATCTTCTTCATCATCATCTTCTTCTTCTTCTTCTTCATCTTCTTTTTCTTCATCTTCTTCATCTTCTTCATCTTCTTCTTCATCTTCTTCTTCTTCTTCATCATCTTCTTCTTCATCATCTTCTTCTTCTTCATCTTCTTCATCTTCTTCTTCATCTTCTTCTTCTTCTTCTTCTTCATCATCTTCTTCTTCTTCATCTTCTTCATCTTCATCTTCTTCATCTTCTTCATCTTCTTCTTCTTCATCATCTTCATCTTCTTCTTCTTCATCATCTTCATCTTCTTCTTCTTCATCTTCTTCTTCTTCATCTTCTTCATCTTCATCTTCTTCATCTTCTTCTTCTTCTTCTTCATCTTCTTCATCTTCTTCATCTTCATCTTCTTCTATATCGTCTTCTTCTTCACTTATTTCTCTTTTCAAATTTTTTTTTTTAAAGAAATGCAGCTATTTTTGAGCGTAACAAATAGCTGGTGGCGCACGCATGTTGGAAGCGCCATTGTATGTGCTCCCTGGCAGTGGAAACACACAGACAGCAGGAGGTAAATTCAGCAGCAGGAGGAGGAGGATGAGTGTGTGGCAGCAGGCAGTCAATGAGGCAGGCAGCGTGACATAATAGCCCTGGTACCTAGCGGTGATACCAGGGCTGTAAATAAACACAGCAGGCAGGAGGTCCCAGACAGCGGTCGTGCAGCCCACATCGTGTCCAATACACAACTGGGACAACACAGTTTTCAACCCGGGCACCTCAGAAAAATTAACCTTTTTTTTTTGGGGGGTTTTTTTTTTTTTTGTTTTTACAACAAATTACACAGATATAGCTATTTTTTGACGTAATAGCTGGTGGCAGAGTGGCAGCAGAAGGTAAATCTGTGTACCCTGGCGTTGGGAAACACAGACAGACAGACAGCAGCAGCAGGAGGAATGGAGGAGTAATGTGAGCAGCTATTGTTTGACGTAATAGCTGGTGGCAGAGTGGCAGCAGAAGGTAAATCTGTGTACCCTGGCAGTGGGAAACACAGACAGACAGCAGCATCAGCAGGAGGAATGGAGGAGTAGTGTGAGTGTGGCAGCAGGCAGGCAGCGTGACATAATAGCCCTGGTACCTAGCGGTGATACCAGGCCGTAAATGAACACAACAGGAGGTCCCAGACAGCGGTCGTGCAGCCCACATTGTGTCCAATACACAACTGGGACAACACAGTTTTCAACCCGGGCACCTCAGAAAAATTAAACCTTTTTTTTTTTTTTTATGGTTTTTTGGTTTTGTTTGTAAAACAAATTACACAGATATATAGCTATTGTTTGACGTAATAGCTGGTGGCAGAGTGGCAGCAGAAGGTAAATCTGTGTACCCTGGCAGTGGGAAACACAGACAGACAGCAGAAGGGCAGTACACAGCAGCCCACTGTAGGTGTAAAATGTGTGGCTGCAGGCGACGTAATAGTCAAAGTGAACCAGGCTGGCTTAGTGAGCAGGAGCCAGGAGGTGGTAAAGGGTGGTAAGGCACATTAACGATGGTTCTTAGCCAGTTCATGTCCCCCTCTCGCCGACAACAGGGGCCAGGAACTCGCCTTCCACCCACGCCTGGTTCATCTTGAGAAACGTCAGTCTGTCCACAGACTTGTGAGACAGACGTGAGCGTTTCTCTGTGACCACACCACCAGCTGCACTGAAGCAGCGCTCGGACAGCACGCTGGAAGGGGGGCAGGACAGCACTTCCAGGGCGTACTGCGCCAGCTCGCTCCAGATCTCCAGGCGCTTGACCCAATACTCCATGGGATCAACAGGGGCATCGCTGTCAAGCCCGCTGTAGGACCCCATGTAGTCAGCCACCATGCGGGTCAGGCGCTGGCTGTGACCGGTGGAGGATGCTGCTGCATGCACCTCCTCTCTAGTCACTGCTGCCGGAGCCTCTACAGTCCTGTAGAGCTCGTGGCTGAGAGACAGCAGGTCTGTGGGGCGCTTGCTGCTGGATGCAGGCACCTGCTGCTGCCTCTGTGCTGGCTGCTGGACAGTGGGGGTGGAAGGCTGGGGGAAGGCTTCCTCCAAGCGCTCAACAAGGGCCTGCTGCAAGCTCCTTATTTGTTGCGCTGGGTCTCCTCCTGCAGGCGGCAGGAACTGGCTCAACTTCCCCTTGAGGCGTGGGTCCAACATCATGCTGATCCAGATGTCCTCCCTCTGCTTCATCTGGATCACCCTGGGGTCTCTGCGCAGGCACGTCAGCATGTGCGCTGCCATTGGGAAGAGGCGGGCCACGTCTGCTGGCACATCGACGGCAGTGCTGCTGTCCTCATCCTCCTCCTCTGCCTCGTCAGCCTCATCCTCTCTCCACCCCCGCACCAACTCAGCTGCACTGTGCTGCTCCCCCTCATCAGCAGCAAGGTCAGGGACCTCCACCAAGTCCTCCTCCTCCTCCCCCTCAGAGGTGGACTGTGCAGCTGCTTGCCGCTCCTGCTGGTCCAAGGCTGCCGCTCCCTGTTCCAGCAAAGCATCGAGGGCCCTGTTCAGCAGACAAACCAGGGGCACCCACTCGCAGACCATAGCATGGTCCCTGCTCACCATGTTAGTGGCCTGCAGAAAGGGAGCCAGCACTAAGCACACCTGCTGCATGTGCCTCCAGTCATCATCGGGGACGATGGACGGGATGTTGCTGGTCTTGTCCCTTCTCTGAGCGGCGGAAACAGTGGCCAGGGCAAGGTACTGTTTGACAGCGCGCTTCTGTTCAACCACACGCTCCAACATCGCCAGGGTGGAGTTCCAGCGAGTCGGAACGTCAAGGATCAGCCGATGGCGTGGCAGATCCAGCTCCTTTTGCACGTCTTCCAGGCTTGCACAGGCTGCAGCCGAGCGCCGGAAGTGACGCACAACGTTCCTTGCCGTTTCCAGCAGTTCGCCCATCCCCTGGTAGGTGCGCAAGAACTTCTGCACCACCAGGTTCAGCACGTGGGCAAGACAGGGGATGTGGATCAGGTTTCCCCTGTCTATTGCGGCAACCAGATTGGCCCCATTGTCGGCCACCACCTCTCCGACTCTGAGGCCTCTGGGGGTCAGCCAAATCCTCTCCTGCTCCTGGAGTTTGGCCAACACATGGGTTGCCGTCAGCTTGGTCTTCCCAAGGCTGACCAAGTGCAGCAGCGCTTGGCAGTGGCGGGCCTTCACGCTGCTGCTGAGGCGGGGGGTTTGGCCAGGTGTGCCGGAGGATGGCAGAGGATCGGAGGAACCTGCTGCAGTTCCCCTGACCCTGCGGGGTGGCACCACCCACTGCGTTGCTGCTGCTGCTGTGCCCGCTGCTGCTCTCCCATCCTCACCCCCTTCCACCAAGCTGACCCAGTGGACAGTGAAGGACAGGTAGCGGCCTGTCCCGAAGCGGCTGCTCCAGGAGTCCATGGTGACGTGGACCCTTTCACCAACTGCGTGCTCCAGCCCTCGCTCCACATTGGCCATCACAAAGCGGTGCAGTGCAGGAATGGCCTTGCGGGAGAAAAAGTGTCTGCTGGGGAGCTGCCAGTCTGGGGCTGCGCAAGCAAGCAGCGCACGAATGTCGCTCCCCTCCTGCACGAGCGTGTACGGCAGGAGTTGGGAGCACATGGCCCGTGCCAGCAAGCCGTTCAGCTGCCGCACGCGACGGCTGCTGGGAGGCAGAGCCCTAACCACCCCCTGGAAGGACTCGCTCAAAAGGCTCTGGCGTGGCCTTTTGCTGGCACGGGAATCAGCAGACACAGCGGAGGAGGCCACTGAGGACTGGCTGCCAGAACAGGCCTCAGTGTCGGCGGCAGGAGTTGCAGAGGGGGGAGGAGCAGTGCGTTTCCGCACTCCTGCTGGTGCTGCTGGAGGAGCAGGAGGGCGGGTGGCTGCTGTTGCTGCTGCTGCTGAAGGCTGTGCAGTGATGGGTGTGGTGCCACTGCCAGCACCAGATGCCTTCAGTCTCTGGAACTCCTCATGCTGGTGGAAATGTTTCGCAGCAAGGTGGTTGATGAGCGAGCTGGTGCTGAACTTTAAGGGGTCTGCACCTCTGCTCAACTTCCGCTGACAGTGGTTGCAAGTGGCGTACTTGCTGTACACAGTGGGCATGGTGAAATATCGCCAGATTGGTGACAGAAACATCCCCCTACGGCATGGAAGCGCTGCTGCCTGTCTCCCTGTGGTGGTTGGGGGGGGGGCTTGGGTGCGGCTGGTGGTGATGCTGGCAGATGCTGCTGCTGCTGCTGCTGCTGCTGAGCCTGAGACACCAGCAGGCTGTGGGACCTGCCTACTGCTGCTGCCAATGCTTGCAATGAAGCGCCTCCTTGCAAGGCCCACAAGAGCATCCTCCTCCTCCTCCTCAGAGCTGCTGAGGACGACATCCCCTGGAGGTGGTGGCACCCAGTCTCTGTCTGTCACCGGGTCATCAACATCCTCCCCCCCCTGAAACATGTCCTGCTGGGATGAGGACCCCCCAAACTCCTCTCCTGATGCATGGATGGGCTGCTTGACTGTCGCCACAGTCTTGCTGTCCAATCCCTCATCCCCCAAAGTGCCCATCAGCATCTCCTCCTCAAGATCGCCAACAACAGCAGACAATTTACTCATGATGCCTGGGGTCAAAAGACTGCTGAATGACAGGTCGGCGAGTGACGGTGAACTGGCCTCCTCCCCAGACCCTGCTGGGCGGCTGCTGCGAACAGGGGTGGTGGTGGTGGTGGTGAGGGTGGAGGCCTCAGATGCAGAGCTGATGGCGGGCTGCTCATCCTCCGTCATGAGTTGCACCACAGTGTCTGCATGCTTTTCCTCAATGGGACGTTTCCGACCCGGCTGGAGGAAAATCGGAGCAGGTGCTACACGCTGCTGCTGCTGTGTCTCTGCAGCGTGAGTTGCAGATGCTCCTGCTGGGCGGCGCCCAAGGCGTCCACGGCCAGTGGCTATGGGAGGAATGTTAGCCACTGACGCTGCTGCTGCGGAACTGTGCATGGTGGCGCGCCCGCGCCCGCGGCTTGCCACAATGCTGCTCCCTCTCCTCCTGATTCCCTTGCTGCCCTTCCCCTTGCCCAAACCGCGCTGGCTGCCACTTCCAGACATCTTCGATGTTTTGGGCGTATAGACAAAAGTTTTTTAAAAGGGCGGTTGAAAAGTGGGGTACTTTAATGGAGTGGGTTGGTGGGTGAGGTGACTGAGTGAGTGTCCCTAGTACAGTAAGTAAGTAGTAACAGTCAGGAAGTACAACTAGCAGTTACAATAATCAGTAGTAATCACAAGTAAATTTAGTGTGTGTACACTACAGACAGTGAGTGCACGCACGCGCAAACACGCGCAGGAGCTAGCCTATGAACAGTGACTGAGTGTCCTAGACTCCTAGTACAGTAAGTAGTAACAGTAAGTACAACTAACTAATTACAATAATCAATCAGTTATCAGAAGGAAATAGAGTGTGTGTAGTGTGTACACAGACAGTGAGTGCACACACGCAGGAGCTAGTAGCCTATGAACAGTGACTGAGTGTCCTAGACTCCTAGTACAGTAAGTAGTAACAGTAAGTACAACTAACTAATTACAATAAGCAATCAGTTATCAGAAGGAAATAGAGTGTGTGTAGTGTGTGTACACAGACAGTGAGTGCACACACGCAGGAGCTAGTAGCCTATGAACAGTGACTGAGTGTCCTAGACTCCTAGTACAGTAAGAGTAAGTAGTAACAGTAAGTACAAACAACTAACTAATTACAATAATCAATCAGTTATCAGAAGGAAATAGAGTGTGTGTAGTGTGTACACAGACAGTGAGTGCACACACGCAGGAGCTAAAAGCCTATGAACAGTGACTGAGTGTCCTAGACTCCTAGTACAGTAAGTAGTAACAGTAAGTACAACTAACTAATTACAATAATCAATCAGTTATCAGAAGGAAATAGAGTGTGTGTAGTGTGTACACAGACAGTGAGTGCACACATGCAGGAGCTAGTAGCCTATGAACAGTGACTGAGTGTCCTAGACTCCTAGTACAGTAAGTAGTAACAGTGAGTACAACTAACTAATTACAATATTCAATTACAATAATCAATCAGTTATCAGAACTTGGAAATAGAGTGTGTGTAGTGTGTACACAGACAGTGAGTGCACACACGCAGGAGCAGCTAGTAGCCTATGAACAGTGACAGTGAGTGTCCTAGTACAGTTACAGTATATAACTACAATACTAATACAATCAGTAGTAAAGGACAGCAGAAATACTGGTATAGAATAGAGAGAAATAAACAGAGGACAGGAGGACAGCTGCCCACACAGGCAGGCCCTGAGGCCTAAAGCTGTAAGCCTGCAGCAGCTGGCCTGTCTCTTTGTAACACAAAAGCTACTAACTAAAATACAATGTCTAACTAACTAACAACAATATAGGTGTGTATAGGAGGTGTATGTGAGCAAAAACGCTAGGTAAATGACCACAATAAAGCTCTTGCTAAGCCAAAGCACAAAGGAGCAACTCTCTCTCTATGCAAGTCTCAGGCAAGGACGGAGAAACGGAACATGGCGGCCGCTATTTATAGGGTAGGGGCTGGCCAGGGTCCCCCTCTGTGATTGGCTGCCGTCAGAGGGCCTGGGAGCCCTCTGATTGGCTCTAAGGACATCAATCTGGGCTATGACGCTATTCGAGCTCGGTACCGAGCTCGAATAGCGCCGTTTGCTCGAATAGCTCGAATAGTGAATGGGCTATTCGAGTGTACGCGAATAGCCCATTCGAATAGCTACAGCTATTCGGAGCTCGAATACCGAGCTCGAATAGCTGGAAAAGAGCTCGAATATTCGAGCTACTCGAATATTCGAGCTCTGCTGAGCACCACTGCATGTGAGTGTGAGTACTGGGTGCCAGCTATGAGGGGAAGGGGTGGGTGCTTGGAAAAGTAGAGGTCAGTGTGGGTGCTGCAGGAAGGGGCAGGGCCATGCAGAGGATCCTCACAGGGGTGGTGCTCAAATTTGAAATTGATAAATCATGCTAAATTGTGTATGTAATATCCCCTCTCTAAAAAGCAGAAGGCAGTTTTAACACACACACACACACACACACACACACACACACACACACACACACACACACACACACACACACCTTTATAGCAGTATCAGGCAGACTTTGTGTCTCCTTTCAACCAACTCTTTTGGCGCCACCACCCTCAAATCACCAGTGGTAGGTGCCCACTGTTAGTAGGTTAGAGTGGGCACAGTGGAGCCCACAGTGGAGGCAGAGACTCACCTTTCATTACTGGGACCTCTGTCCCTCTTAATCAGCACCCAAGCCTCTTTTCAGGCAAAGAAGAAGGGGTTACCAATACGCAGTGGTTGCTAAGCATTAGTAGATGCAAAACTGCAGTAAGTGCCAAGGTGCAGCGGGTGCCCAGATACAGTGGGTGGTAAGATGCAAAGGTTCACTTTGTGCTAAGTTGCAGTGGGTGTCGAGATGCCAAAGTACAGTCTGTGTCAAGCTGCTGTGGGCACCAAGGTCCAGTTTGTATTGGGTGTTTATTTGCAGTGGGTGCTATGCAGTATTGGGTGCTGAATGAGTGCCAGATGGTGATAAACAATAGTGGGTGCCATGTGAGTGTTAATTGGTACAGGGAGACATGTGAGTGTTGGACATGTTAGTAGGGAGTGCCATGTGTGGTCTGGATGTGTGCCATGGGAGAGTACTGAGTCTCATATGGGTTCGGACCAAGGATGGGTACTGGGTGCTATTTGGGTGCTGGCCATAGATGGGTACTGGGTGCATATAATGGCTTTGGAACTTGGTGACGTGTGAGTACTGTGCCATGTGGGTGTTGATTATGAGGGTATGTGGGTCTTAGGTGCCAATACTGAGTGCCAAGTGGGTACTGGGAGTGAGTACATGGTGACATATGGGTGATGGATGCTGGATAGTGGGGTATTTGTTGTCATGTGGGTGCTAAAGGCAGATGCCGGGTGCCATGTGGGTACTGGGTGCTGACACAGGGTGTCATGTGGATTCTGGCTGTATGGGTGTGTATCAACTATCATGTAGGTGTTGATTGCAGGTACTCAGTCCCTTGTGAGTTTTGGGTGCAAGTACTGGATGTCATATGTGAGTGCTTGGTGTTTGTACTGGGCACTAAGTGGAGGCTTAGTGCAACTGGAACTACTGCAGATGAAGCATGTGGGTGTTGGGTGCAGGTACTGGGTATCATAGGTGCGAATACTTGGTGCCATGCCTGCACTGGGTGCTAGCTATGGGTGGGCATTGTGTGTTATGTGGGTTCTGAGTGCAGGTACTTTGGGTGCTAGTACTAGTTATGTGAGTGCAGATAGTGGGTGCCATGTGAAGGCGGTGTGCAGGTGTGAGTAGTGAGTGCCATGTTGGGGCTGGGTGCAAGTACTGTGTCATGTGGGTGTGAGTACTGGGTGCCAGCTGTAGGGTGAAGGGGTGCAGGTACTGGGTGTCATGTGGCTGTTTGATGCAAGTACAAAGTGTCATATTGAGGCCAAATGTGAGTATTTGGTGCAGGGTGCAAGTACTGGGTGCTTGCTATAGTGGGGGTTACTGGTTGAGTGTAATGTGGGTGCTGAACATTGGTGGAATTGTTGTGGGTGCAGGGGGTGGGAGATCACTGTGGGTACTGCTATGAATGGCATAGTTGCTGCTAGGGGAGGTAGAGGTTAGTGTGGTTGCTGGGGGAGGTATAGCTCAGTGTGGGTACTGAGGGAAGGGTAGGTCACTGTGGGTGCTGGGGGGAGTAACTTTGGGTGCTGAGGAAGGTAGAGGTCAGTATGAGTGCTGGAGGAAAGGGAGGTCACTGTGGGTCCTTTGGGGGAGGTCACTGTGGGTCTTGGGGGAGGTAGAGGGGGAGGTCACTATGGGTGCTGCTGTGAATGGCATAGTTGCTTGCTGCTAAGGGAGGTAGAGGTCAGTGTGGGTGCTGGGGGAAGGGTAATTCACTGCTGGTGCTGTGGAAGGAAGAGATCAATATGGGTGCTGGAGGAAGGGGAGGTGACTGTGGGTGCCTGGATAGTCAGTGTAGTTAATGGAGGAGGGAGTGGATGCTGGGTGTTGGGAGAGGCCCCTGTGGGCGCTTGCAATGGGAGAGATCACTGTAGCTGCTTTTGGGATGGGAGGTCCCTGTGGGTGCTGCAGGGGAAAGGTGGGTAGCCACTGGGGGAGGGAAAGATCACTGTGGGTGCTGGAGGAGGGATAGGTCAGTGTGGGTGCTGGGGTAGGCAGGATCACTGCTAGAGCTGGGGAGGGAGAGGTCACTGTGGGTGCTGGGGGAGGGAGAGGTTACTGTGGGTGCTAGGTGGAGGGAGAGGTCACTGTAGGTGCTAGGTGGAGGGAAAGGTCACTGTGGGTGCTGAGTAAGGGAGAGGTCACTGTGGGTGCTAGGTGGAGGGAGAGGTCACTGTGGGTGCTAGGTGATGGGAGATATCACTGTGGGTACTGGGGAGGGAGAGGTCAGTATGGGTCCTAGGTGGAGGGAGAAGTCACTGTGGGTGCTAGGTGTATGGAGAGGTCACTGTGGGTGCTAGGGGAGGGAGTGGTCACTGTGGGTACTAGGTGGAGGGAGAGGTCACTATGGGTGCTGGGGGAGGTAGAAGTCAGTATGGGTCCTAGGTGGAGGGAGAGGTCAGTATGCCACACTAGGATTCCTGTCTGGGCCTCTTCACTTCAAAGTGTCCCAGGCGGGGGCGGAGCTTCCCGCGGGTGGGCGGGGCTTATCGCGATCAGGGGCAGAGCTTATTTTGCCCCGCGAGAGGGGCCTTTTTTGAAGTTTTTTTAAAAGAGGGGGTGCCTGGGCACCCAGAGCACCCCCCTCTGCACGTGCCTGTCCACCAGGATGGATTTTCAGATCTGCAGATGAAGTCTGTTAAACAAGGTGTGTATGAGGATCTGCAGATATCATAGACTATGAATGCATTTTGCAGGGACGGATCTTTTGCAGATACTGATCTTTTGAATGTGTACAGCATCTTTGAATTGTGGGCGGTTTGCTGTGCAGAAAAAATCTGTACGGCAGACCCGTCAGAATTCGCATGCCGCACACACCCGCACGCGAATCGCCGGTAATGTAATTTAATAGGAAAACCGCAATCGTTTTTTGTCTTGCGGTTTTCCATGCGTTTTCGCCTGCGTAGTCGCATAAAAACCCATGTCAATGCTTACCGGCATTGACATGGTTAAAATCGCATAGCGCAAACCGCGAGCGATTCCGCGTGAAAATCCGCATGGAAACGCAAACGAATCCGCACCCGCATGCAGATTCGTTGACGTGATTTTCGCATCAAAAACGCAACGCACAAGTGGAAACGTACCCTAAAACAAAGTCACCCAATAACCAACTGTGTTAACTTTGGGGTTCTTGGCATCAGTAATGTAAAAAAGGGAGCAGTTTGAATGTCTCCATTGAAAACAATAGGTGAAATTTGATTGGGTATTGTTGGTCTAACACACAGTTTCAACATTTTACACACACCCCTCCCCTTCCCCTGTGACATTGTGATTAACTATACAAAGTATTTGGACTCTGACATTAATACTTTCATGTATGGCAGCATTTTTTTAATTATCCCACTGAGTAGAAATTCAAAGCTATGAGAGTGACAGCAGTTGGAAAATTTAAACTGTCGCTTTCAACTGCCATAAGGCAGTTTAGCTGCCGATGACATCAGGTGGAGGAGCTGGTACAGAGAGTAAATGAGCCTGCCTGCTAATCACAAGGTTAGCGGTTCAAGTACCACCCAGGACATGGGCAGGTGGCAAAAAAAAAAAAAAAAAAAAAAAACTCTCTGAGCCAAGGACACCAGTGTTTTTAGGTCACTGTCGTTTTTTGACACAGCATAGCACAGACTATTTTACACTACAAGGTGAATGGCCCTTTACTGAGCCCCAGCAGGTCCTCACACTTTAACCACTTCACAACTGAGGGGTTTTACCCCTGTAGCACCAGAGCAATTTTCACCTTTCATCGCTCCTTCCATTCATTCGTCTATAACTTTGTCATTATTTATCGCAATGAAATGAACTATATCTTGTTTTTTTCGCCACCAATTAGGCTTTCTTTAGGTGGGACATTATGCCAAGAATTATTTTATTCTAAATGTGTTTTAATGGGAAAATAGTAAAAATGTGGGGAAAAAAATCACTATTTTTCAGTTTTCGGCCATTATAGTTTTTAAATAATGCATGCTACTGTAATTAAAATCCATGAAATGTACTTGCCCATTTGTTCCCTTTATTACACCGTTTAAATTATGTCCCTATCACAATGTTTAGCACCAATATTTTATTTGGAAATAAAGGTGCATTTTTTTCAGTTTTGAGGCCATCCCTAATTACAAGCCCATCATTTATAAAGTAACAGTGTTATACCCTCTTGACATAAATATTTAAAGAGTGCAGCCCCTAAGGTAACTATTTGTGTGTTTTTTTTATTCAAATTTTTTTTTTATTACCCCCCCAAAAAAATGTGGAGTGTGGGAGGTAATGAGTTAATTTATAATGTAAAACTATATACAGTGATGTAAAAAACTATTTGCCCCCTTCCTGATTTCTTATTCTTTTGCATGTTTGTCACACTTAAATGTTTCTGCTCATCAAAAACCGTTAACTATTAGTCAAAGATAACATAATTGAACACAAAATGCAGTTTTAAATGATGGTTTTTCTTATTTAGTGAGAAAAAAAACTCCAAACCTACATGGCCCTGTGTGAAAAAGAAATTGCCCCCTGAACCTAATAACTGGTTGGGCCACCCTTAGCAGCAATAACTGCAATCAAGCGTTTGCGATAACTTGCAACAAGTCTTTTACAGCGCTCTGGAGGAATTTTGGCCCACTCATCTTTGCAGAATTGTTGTAATTCAGTTTTATTTGAGGGTTTTCTAGCATGAACCGCCTTTTTAAGGTCATGCCACAACAGCTCAATAGGATTCAGGTCAGGACTTTGACTAGGCCACTCCAAAGTCTTCATTTTGTTTTTCTTCAGCCATTCAGAGGTGGATTTGCTGGTGTGTTTTGGGTCATTGTCCTGCTGCAGCACCCAAGATCGCTTCAGCTTGAGTTGACAAACAGATGGCCGGACATTCTCCTTCAGGATTTTTTGGTAGACAGTAAATTCATGGTTCCATCTATCACAGCAAGCCTTCCAGGTCCTGAAGCAGCAAAACAACCCCAGACCATCACACTACCACCACCATATTTTTCTGTTGGTATGATGTTCTTTTGCTGAAATGCTGTGTTACTTCTACGCCACATGTAACGGGACTAGCACCTTCCAAAAAGTTCAACTTTTGTCTCATCGGTAGATGTTGTCCTGGGGTCTTTTGTGGCCTTGTGGATGAGTTTTCTCTGCGCTCTTGGGGTAATTTTGGTCGGCCGGCCGGCCACACCTGGGAAGGTTCATCACTGTTCCACGTTTTTGCCATTCGTGGATAATGGCTCTCACTGTGGTTCGCTGGAGTCCCAAAGCTTTAGGAATGGCTTTATAACCTTTACCAGACTGATAGATCTCAATTACTTTTGTTCTCATTTGTTCCTGAATTTCTTTGGATCTTGGCATGATGTCTAGCTTTTGAGGTGCATTTGGTCTACTTCTCTGTGTCAGATAAGCCCCTATTTAAGTGATTTCTTGATTGAAACAGGTGTGGCAGTAATCAGGCCTGGGGGTGACTACAGAAAGTGAACTCAGGTGTGATAAACCACAGTAAAGTTATTTTTAAACAAGGGGGGCAATCACTTTTTCACACAGGGCCATGTAGATTTGGAGTTTTTTTTCTCACTAAATAATAAAAACCATCATTTAAAACTGCATTTTGTGTTCAATTATGTTATCTTTGACTAACATAACATCAATTATGTTATCTGTGACAAACATGCAAAAGAATAAGAAATCAGGAAGGGGGCAAATAGTTTTTCACATCACTGTAGTTATATATGAAAAATGCTTTTGGGTGTAGTTTTACTATTTGGCCACGAGATGGCCACAGTAATTTTTTGTGAATGGTCCTGTGAGAGTCCTGTGAGCGTCGGAAGGACGTCAATGAGGCTGGGAAACTTTTTTTTTTTCTCACAATGATTGCGATGCTTCTCATAGAAGCAGCTGATCATTACGGGGGGATTAAGATCAACAAACGGGAACGTTTTTTCCCGTTCGTTGATCTGCAGGTGTGCGGGCGGCAGTGTGCGGGAGTGTGTGCACGAGCGAGTGGGAGCGCGGACAGTGGCGGTAGCTGCGGGGGGAGGGGGGGCGGATATCTCCGTCCCTGGTTGTGAAAGGATGGAAAAAGGAGCAGAGATATCTGCAAATGTGTGGGTTAAAGTGGTTAGATTGAAATTTGCATATGGGGTTCTCCCACAGTACCCCATATGAGTGCTCTTTTGCCTCTGCTGGTGGAAATTAACCACTTGAGGACCACAGGTTTACATCCCCCTAGTGACCAGGCGATTTTATTTTGTTACAATTCAGCACTCTGCAGCTTTAACAGTTTATTACTCGGCCATACAACTTAGCAGCCAAATTAATATTGCCTCCTTCTCTTCCCACCAACAGAGCTTGCAGTTGGTGGTATCTGATTGCTGCTGCGATATACATTTAAAAAAAAAAAATTCTCCCGCCTGCCATATATGCACCCCGCCCCCCCCCCCCCCCCCCCCCGAGATCCAACCACAATATAATTTGAGTAAGATAACGTAGATCCATGAGTAAGATAATGTAGATCCAATCACTACACGCTCCATTCGTGGCTGTCTGGCTGATCACGGATACCCGCTCTGTTTAAGAGTGCATTCCCTGCAAATCTCCGCCCTCCAGGACTTGACACCAATCGGCGTTCGGCGGGCCTGGGAGAGCCACTCTGCGGTGTAAGGCTACATACACACTTGAGATAAGTCTTTGGAAAAGGCAAGATCACTGACCAATTTTACCCTCTTCCATGTAGTATGAGAGCATACTCTACACAGTCTACTCTATTGAGCTGAACTCGCCATCAGATAAAAATCTTTGCAAGATGCTGCACAGAAAGATGCTGTACATATTCAAAAGATCAGTATCTGCAAAAGATCTGTTCCTGCAAAAGATCCTTTCCTGCAAAATGCATTCATAGTCTATCTGCCGATCCTCATACACACCTTGTTTAACAGACATTCATCTGCAGATCATCTGCAGATCAAATCCACCAGCAGGGCCGTGCAGAGGGTCCTTAAGTGGGGGGTGCTCAAATTTAAAAAAGCGGCCTGGCAACGTCTTCCCCTGCATGCCCCCCTCCTCGTTTCTGGCTATGGGGGTATTGGTTGTCATGTGGGTGCTGAATGCAGATACTGGGTGCGATGTGGGTTCTGAGTGTGAGCACAGAGTGTCATGTGGGTTCTGGCTACAGTTGGGTATCGAGTGTGATGCGGGTGTTGATTGCAAGTACTTAGTGCCATGTAAGATCTGGGTGCATGTACTGGAAGTCATGTGGGTGCTGGGTACAGGTACTGAATGTGACATGGGTGCGAATATTTGGCACCATGCCTGTACTGGGTACTGGCTATGGGTGGGCTTTGGTTATCACATGGGTTTTGAATGCAGGTACTTTAGGTGCGGGTACGGGTTAAGTGGGTGCTTGGTGCAGATAGTGGGGGCCATGTGAAAGCTGTGTGCAGGTGTGAGTACTGGGTGCAATTTTAGGCCAGGGTGCAGATACTTGGCGTCATGTGAGTGTGAGTACTGGGTGCCAGCTATGAGGGGAAGGGGTGGGTGCTTGGAAAAGTAGAGGTCAGTGTGGGTGCTGCAGGAAGGGGCAGGGCCATGCAGAGGATCCTCACAGGGGTGGTGCTCAAATTTGAAATTGATAAATCATGCTAAATTGTGTATGTAATATCCCCTCTCTAAAAAGCAGAAGGCAGTTTTAACACACACACACACACACACACACACACACACACACACACACACACACACACACACACACACACACACACACACACACCTTTATAGCAGTATCAGGCAGACTTTGTGTCTCCTTTCAACCAACTCTTTTGGCGCCACCACCCTCAAATCACCAGTGGTAGGTGCCCACTGTTAGTAGGTTAGAGTGGGCACAGTGGAGCCCACAGTGGAGGCAGAGACTCACCTTTCATTACTGGGACCTCTGTCCCTCTTAATCAGCACCCAAGCCTCTTTTCAGGCAAAGAAGAAGGGGTTACCAATACGCAGTGGTTGCTAAGCATTAGTAGATGCAAAACTGCAGTAAGTGCCAAGGTGCAGCGGGTGCCCAGATACAGTGGGTGGTAAGATGCAAAGGTTCACTTTGTGCTAAGTTGCAGTGGGTGTCGAGATGCCAAAGTACAGTCTGTGTCAAGCTGCTGTGGGCACCAAGGTCCAGTTTGTATTGGGTGTTTATTTGCAGTGGGTGCTATGCAGTATTGGGTGCTGAATGAGTGCCAGATGGTGATAAACAATAGTGGGTGCCATGTGAGTGTTAATTGGTACAGGGAGACATGTGAGTGTTGGACATGTTAGTAGGGAGTGCCATGTGTGGTCTGGATGTGTGCCATGGGAGAGTACTGAGTCTCATATGGGTTCGGACCAAGGATGGGTACTGGGTGCTATTTGGGTGCTGGCCATAGATGGGTACTGGGTGCATATAATGGCTTTGGAACTTGGTGACGTGTGAGTACTGTGCCATGTGGGTGTTGATTATGAGGGTATGTGGGTCTTAGGTGCCAATACTGAGTGCCAAGTGGGTACTGGGAGTGAGTACATGGTGACATATGGGTGATGGATGCTGGATAGTGGGGTATTTGTTGTCATGTGGGTGCTAAAGGCAGATGCCGGGTGCCATGTGGGTACTGGGTGCTGACACAGGGTGTCATGTGGATTCTGGCTGTATGGGTGTGTATCAACTATCATGTAGGTGTTGATTGCAGGTACTCAGTCCCTTGTGAGTTTTGGGTGCAAGTACTGGATGTCATATGTGAGTGCTTGGTGTTTGTACTGGGCACTAAGTGGAGGCTTAGTGCAACTGGAACTACTGCAGATGAAGCATGTGGGTGTTGGGTGCAGGTACTGGGTATCATAGGTGCGAATACTTGGTGCCATGCCTGCACTGGGTGCTAGCTATGGGTGGGCATTGTGTGTTATGTGGGTTCTGAGTGCAGGTACTTTGGGTGCTAGTACTAGTTATGTGAGTGCAGATAGTGGGTGCCATGTGAAGGCGGTGTGCAGGTGTGAGTAGTGAGTGCCATGTTGGGGCTGGGTGCAAGTACTGTGTCATGTGGGTGTGAGTACTGGGTGCCAGCTGTAGGGTGAAGGGGTGCAGGTACTGGGTGTCATGTGGCTGTTTGATGCAAGTACAAAGTGTCATATTGAGGCCAGATGTGAGTATTTGGTGCAGGGTGCAAGTACTGGGTGCTTGCTATAGTGGGGGTTACTGGTTGAGTGTAATGTGGGTGCTGAACATTGGTGGAATTGTTGTGGGTGCAGGGGGTGGGAGATCACTGTGGGTACTGCTATGAATGGCATAGTTGCTGCTAGGGGAGGTAGAGGTTAGTGTGGTTGCTGGGGGAGGTAGAGCTCAGTGTGGGTACTGGGGGAAGGGTAGGTCACTGTGGGTGCTGGGGGGAGTAACTTTGGGTGCTGAGGAAGGTAGAGGTCAGTATGAGTGCTGGAGGAAAGGGAGGTCACTGTGGGTCCTTTGGGGGAGGTCACTGTGGGTCTTGGGGGAGGTAGAGGGGGAGGTCACTAAGGGTGCTGCTGTGAATGGCATAGTTGCTTGCTGCTAAGGGAGGTAGAGGTCAGTGTGGGTGCTGGGGGAAGGGTAATTCACTGCTGGTGCTGTGGAAGGAAGAGATCAATATGGGTGCTGGAGGAAGGGGAGGTGACTGTGGGTGCCTGGATAGTCAGTGTAGTTAATGGAGGAGGGAGTGGATGCTGGGTGTTGGGAGAGGCCCCTGTGGGCGCTTGCAATGGGAGAGATCACTGTAGCTGCTTTTGGGATGGGAGGTCCCTGTGGGTGCTGCAGGGGAAAGGTGGGTAGCCACTGGGGGAGGGAAAGATCACTGTGGGTGCTGGAGGAGGGATAGGTCAGTGTGGGTGCTGGGGTAGGCAGGATCACTGCTAGAGCTGGGGAGGGAGAGGTCACTGTGGGTGCTGGGGGAGGGAGAGGTTACTGTGGGTGCTAGGTGGAGGGAGAGGTCACTGTAGGTGCTAGGTGGAGGGAAAGGTCACTGTGGGTGCTGAGTAAGGGAGAGGTCACTGTGGGTGCTAGGTGGAGGGAGAGGTCACTGTGGGTGCTAGGTGATGGGAGATATCACTGTGGGTACTGGGGAGGAAGAGGTCAGTATGGGTCCTAGGTGGAGGGAGAAGTCACTGTGGGTGCTAGGTGTATGGAGAGGTCACTGTGGGTGCTAGGGGAGGGAGTGGTCACTGTGGGTACTAGGTGGAGGGAGAGGTCACTATGGGTGCTGGGGGAGGTAGAAGTCAGTATGGGTCCTAGGTGGAGGGAGAGGTCAGTATGCCACACTAGGATTCCTGTCTGGGCCTCTTCACTTCAAAGTGTCCCAGGCGGGGGGCGGAGCTTCCCGCGGGTGGGCGGGGCTTATCACGATCAGGGGCAGAGCTTATTTTGCCCTGCGAGAGGGGCCTTTTTTGAAGTTTTTTTAAAAGAGGGGGTGCCTGGGCACCCAGAGCACCCCCCTCTGCACGTGCCTGTCCACCAGGATGGATTTTCAGATCTGCAGATGAAGTCTGTTAAACAAGGTGTGTATGAGGATCTGCAGATATCATAGACTATGAATGCATTTTGCAGGGACGGATCTTTTGCAGATACTGATCTTTTGAATGTGTACAGCATCTTTGAATTGTGGGCGGTTTGCTGTGCAGAAAAAATCTGTACGGCAGACCCGTCAGAATTCGCATGCCGCACACACCCGCACGCGAATCGCCGGTAATGTAATTTAATAGGAAAACCGCAATCGTTTTTTGTCTTGCGGTTTTCCATGCGTTTTCGCCTGCGTAGTCGCATAAAAACCCATGTCAATGCTTACCGGCATTGACATGGTTAAAATCGCATAGCGCAAACCGCGAGCGATTCCGCGTGATAATCCGCATGGAAACGCAAACGAATCCGCACCCGCATGCAGATTCGTTGACGTGATTTTCGCATCAAAAACGCAACGCACAAGTGGAAACGTACCCTAAAACAAAGTCACCCAATAACCAACTGTGTTAACTTTGGGGTTCTTGGCATCAGTAATGTAAAAAAGGGAGCAGTTTGAATGTCTCCATTGAAAACAATAGGTGAAATTTGATTGGGTATTGTTGGTCTAACACACAGTTTCAACATTTTACACACACCCCTCCCCTTCCCCTGTGACATTGTGATTAACTATACAAAGTATTTGGACTCTGACATTAATACTTTCATGTATGGCAGCATTTTTTTAATTATCCCACTGAGTTGAAATTCAAAGCTATGAGAGTGACAGCAGTTGGAAAATTTAAACTGTCGCTTTCAACTGCCATAAGGCAGTTTAGCTGCCGATGACATCAGGTGGAGGAGCTGGTACAGAGAGTAAATGAGCCTGCCTGCTAATCACAAGGTTAGCGGTTCAAGTACCACCCAGGACATGGGCAGGTGGCAAAAAAAAAAAAAAAAAAAAAAAACTCTCTGAGCCAAGGACACCAGTGTTTTTAGGTCACTGTCGTTTTTTGACACAGCATAGCACAGACTATTTTACACTACAAGGTGAATGGCCCTTTACTGAGCCCCAGCAGGTCCTCACACTTTAACCACTTCACAACTGAGGGGTTTTACCCCTGTAGCACCAGAGCAATTTTCACCTTTCATCGCTCCTTCCATTCATTCGTCTATAACTTTGTCATTATTTATCGCAATGAAATGAACTATATCTTGTTTTTTTCGCCACCAATTAGGCTTTCTTTAGGTGGGACATTATGCCAAGAATTATTTTATTCTAAATGTGTTTTAATGGGAAAATAGTAAAAATGTGGGGAAAAAAATCACTATTTTTCAGTTTTCGGCCATTATAGTTTTTAAATAATGCATGCTACTGTAATTAAAATCCATGAAATGTACTTGCCCATTTGTTC
This sequence comes from Hyperolius riggenbachi, assembly GCF_040937935.1. NCBI lineage: Eukaryota > Metazoa > Chordata > Amphibia > Anura > Hyperoliidae > Hyperolius > Hyperolius riggenbachi. The sequence continues at coordinate 265,158,986 of NC_090655.1, forward strand.
CCTTTATTACACCGTTTACATTATGTCCCTATCACAATGTTTAGCACCAATATTTTATTTGGAAATAAAGGTGCATTTTTTTCAGTTTTGAGGCCATCCCTAATTACAAGCCCATCATTTATAAAGTAACAGTGTTATACCCTCTTGACATAAATATTTAAAGAGTGCAGCCCCTAAGGTAACTATTTGTGTGTTTTTTTTATTCAAATTTTTTTTTATTACCCCCCCCCCCAAAAAAAATGTGGAGTGTGGGAGGTAATGAGTTAATTTATAATGTAAAACTATATACAGTGGTGTAAAAAACTATTTGCCCCCTTCCTGATTTCTTATTCTTTTGCATGTTTGTCACACTTAAATGTTTCTGCTCATCAAAAACCGTTAACTATTAGTCAAAGATAACATAATTGAACACAAAATGCAGTTTTAAATGATGGTTTTTATTATTTAGTGAGAAAAAAACCTCCAAACCTACATGGCCCTGTGTGAAAAAGAAATTGCCCCCTGAACCTAATAACTGGTTGGGCCACCCTTAGCAGCAATAACTGCAATCAAGCGTTTGCGATAACTTGCAACAAGTCTTTTACAGCGCTCTGGAGGAATTTTGGCCCACTCATCTTTGCAGAATTGTTGTAATTCAGTTTTATTTGAGGGTTTTCTAGCATGAACCGCCTTTTTAAGGTCATGCCACAACAGCTCAATAGGATTCAGGTCAGGACTTTGACTAGGCCACTCCAAAGTCTTCATTTTGTTTTTCTTCAGCCATTCAGAGGTGGATTTGCTGGTGTGTTTTGGGTCATTGTCCTGCTGCAGCACCCAAGATCGCTTCAGCTTGAGTTGACAAACAGATGGCCGGACATTCTCCTTCAGGATTTTTTGGTAGACAGTAAATTCATGGTTCCATCTATCACAGCAAGCCTTCCAGGTCCTGAAGCAGCAAAACAACCCCAGACCATCACACTACCACCACCATATTTTTCTGTTGGTATGATGTTCTTTTGCTGAAATGCTGTGTTACTTCTACGCCACATGTAACGGGACTAGCACCTTCCAAAAAGTTCAACTTTTGTCTCGTCGGTAGATGTTGTCCTGGGGTCTTTTGTGGCCTTTCGGATGAGTTTTCTCTGCGCTCTTGGGGTAATTTTGGTCGGCCGGCCACACCTGGGAAGGTTCATCACTGTTCCATGTTTTTGCCATTCGTGGATAATGGCTCTCACTGTGGTTCGCTGGAGTCCCAAAGCTTTAGGAATGGCTTTATAACCTTTACCAGACTGATAGATCTCAATTACTTTTGTTCTCATTTGTTCCTGAATTTCTTTGGATCTTGGCATGATGTCTAGCTTTTGAGGTGCTTTTGGTCTACTTCTCTGTGTCAGATAAGCCCCTATTTAAGTGATTTCTTGATTGAAACAGGTGTGGCAGTAATCAGGCCTGGGGGTGACTACAGAAAGTGAACTCAGGTGTGATAAACCACAGTTAAGTTATTTTTAAACAAGGGGGGCAATCACTTTTTCACACAGGGCCATGTAGATTTGGAGTTTTTTTTTCTCACTAAATAATAAAAACCATCATTTAAAACTGCATTTTGTGTTCAATTATGTTATCTTTGACTAACATAACATCAATTATGTTATCTGTGACAAACATGCAAAAGAATAAGAAATCAGGAAGGGGGCAAATAGTTTTTCACATCACTGTAGTTATATATGAAAAATGCTTTTGGGTGTAGTTTTACTATTTGGCCACGAGATGGCCACAGTAATTTTTTGTGAATGGTCCTGTGAGAGTCCTGTGAGCGTCGGAAGGACGTCAATGAGGCTGGGAAACTTTTTTTTTTTCTCACAATGATTGCGATGCTTCTCATAGAAGCAGCTGATCATTACGGGGGGATTAAGATCAACAAACGGGAACGTTTTTTCCCGTTCGTTGATCTGCAGGTGTGCGGGGCGGCAGTGTGCGGGAGTGTGTGCACGAGCGAGTGGGAGCGCGGACAGTGGCGGTAGCTGCGGGGGGAGGGGGGGGCGGATATCTCCGTCCCTGGTTGTGAAAGGATGGAAAAAGGAGCAGAGATATCTGCAAATGTGTGGGTTAAAGTGGTTAGATTGAAATTTGCATATGGGGTTCTCCCACAGTACCCCATATGAGTGCTCTTTTGCCTCTGCTGGTGGAAATTAACCACTTGAGGACCACAGGTTTACATCCCCCTAGTGACCAGGCGATTTTATTTTTTTACAATTCAGCACTCTGCAGCTTTAACAGTTTATTACTCGGCCATACAACTTAGCAGCCAAATTAATATTGCCTCCTTCTCTTCCCACCAACAGAGCTTGCAGTTGGTGGTATCTGATTGCTGCTGCGATATACATTTAAAAAAAAAAAAAATTCTCCCGCCTGCCATATATGCACCCCGCCCCCCCCCCCCCCCCCCCCGAGATCCAACCACAATATAATTTGAGTAAGATAACGTAGATCCATGAGTAAGATAATGTAGATCCAATCACTACACGCTCCATTCGTGGCTGTCTGGCTGATCACGGATACCCGCTCTGTTTAAGAGTGCATTCCCTGCAAATCTCCGCCCTCCAGGACTTGACACCAATCGGCGTTCGGCGGGCCTGGGAGAGCCACTCTGCGGTGTAAGGCTACATACACACTTGAGATAAGTCTTTGGAAAAGGCAAGATCACTGACCAATTTTACCCTCTTCCATGTAGTATGAGAGCATACTCTACACAGTCTACTCTATTGAGCTGAACTCGCCATCAGATAAAAATCTTTGCAAGATGCTGCACAGAAAGATGCTGTACACATTCAAAAGATCAGTATCTGCAAAAGATCTGTTCCTGCAAAAGATCCTTTCCTGCAAAATGCATTCATAGTCTATCTGCAGATCCTCATACACACCTTGTTTAACAGACATTCATCTGCAGATCATCTGCAGATCAAATCCACCAGCAGGGCCGTGCAGAGGGTCCTTAAGTGGGGGGTGCTCAAATTTAAAAAAGCGGCCTAGCAACGTCTTCCCCTGCATGCCCCCCTCCTCGTTTCTGGCTATGGGGGTATTGGTTGTCATGTGGGTGCTGAATGCAGATACTGGGTGCGATGTGGGTTCTGAGTGTGAGCACAGAGTGTCATGTGGGTTCTGGCTACAGTTGGGTATCGAGTGTGATGCGGGTGTTGATTGCAAGTACTTAGTGCCATGTAAGATCTGGGTGCATGTACTGGAAGTCATGTGGGTGCTGGGTACAGGTACTGAATGTGACATGGGTGCGAATATTTGGCACCATGCCTGTACTGGGTACTGGCTATGGGTGGGCTTTGGTTATCACATGGGTTTTGAATGCAGGTACTTTAGGTGCGGGTACGGGTTAAGTGGGTGCTTGGTGCAGATAGTGGGGGCCATGTGAAAGCTGTGTGCAGGTGTGAGTACTGGGTGCAATTTTAGGCCAGGGTGCAGATACTTGGCGTCATGTGAGTGTGAGTACTGGGTGCCAGCTATGAGGGGAAGGGGTGGGTGCTTGGAAAAGTAGAGGTCAGTGTGGGTGCTGCAGGAAGGGGCAGGGCCATGCAGAGGATCCTCACAGGGGTGGTGCTCAAATTTGAAATTGATAAATCATGCTAAATTGTGTATGTAATATCCCCTCTCTAAAAAGCAGAAGGCAGTTTTAACACACACACACACACACACACACACACACACACACACACACACACACACACACACACACACACACACACACACACACACACACACCTTTATAGCAGTATCAGGCAGACTTTGTGTCTCCTTTCAACCAACTCTTTTGGCGCCACCACCCTCAAATCACCAGTGGTAGGTGCCCACTGTTAGTAGGTTAGAGTGGGCACAGTGGAGCCCACAGTGGAGGCAGAGACTCACCTTTCATTACTGGGACCTCTGTCCCTCTTAATCAGCACCCAAGCCTCTTTTCAGGCAAAGAAGAAGGGGTTACCAATACGCAGTGGTTGCTAAGCATTAGTAGATGCAAAACTGCAGTAAGTGCCAAGGTGCAGCGGGTGCCCAGATACAGTGGGTGGTAAGATGCAAAGGTTCACTTTGTGCTAAGTTGCAGTGGGTGTCGAGATGCCAAAGTACAGTCTGTGTCAAGCTGCTGTGGGCACCAAGGTCCAGTTTGTATTGGGTGTTTATTTGCAGTGAGTGCTATGCAGTATTGGGTGCTGAATGAGTGCCAGATGGTGATAAACAATAGTGGGTGCCATGTGAGTGTTAATTGGTACAGGGAGACATGTGAGTGTTGGACATGTTAGTAGGGAGTGCCATGTGTGGTCTGGATGTGTGCCATGGGAGAGTACTGAGTCTCATATGGGTTCGGACCAAGGATGGGTACTGGGTGCTATTTGGGTGCTGGCCATAGATGGGTACTGGGTGCATATAATGGCTTTGGAACTTGGTGACGTGTGAGTACTGTGCCATGTGGGTGTTGATTATGAGGGTATGTGGGTCTTAGGTGCCAATACTGAGTGCCAAGTGGGTACTGGGAGTGAGTACATGGTGACATATGGGTGATGGATGCTGGATAGTGGGGTATTTGTTGTCATGTGGGTGCTAAAGGCAGATGCCGGGTGCCATGTGGGTACTGGGTGCTGACACAGGGTGTCATGTGGATTCTGGCTGTATGGGTGTGTATCAACTATCATGTAGGTGTTGATTGCAGGTACTCAGTCCCTTGTGAGTTTTGGGTGCAAGTACTGGATGTCATATGTGAGTGCTTGGTGTTTGTACTGGGCACTAAGTGGAGGCTTAGTGCAACTGGAACTACTGCAGATGAAGCATGTGGGTGTTGGGTGCAGGTACTGGGTATCATAGGTGCGAATACTTGGTGCCATGCCTGCACTGGGTGCTAGCTATGGGTGGGCATTGTGTGTTATGTGGGTTCTGAGTGCAGGTACTTTGGGTGCTAGTACTAGTTATGTGAGTGCAGATAGTGGGTGCCATGTGAAGGCGGTGTACAGGTGTGAGTAGTGAGTGCCATGTTGGGGCTGGGTGCAAGTACTGTGTCATGTGGGTGTGAGTACTGGGTGCCAGCTGTAGGGTGAAGGGGTGCAGGTACTGGGTGTCATGTGGCTGTTTGATGCAAGTACAAAGTGTCATATTGAGGCCAGATGTGAGTATTTGGTGCAGGGTGCAAGTACTGGGTGCTTGCTATAGTGGGGGTTACTGGTTGAGTGTAATGTGGGTGCTGAACATTGGTGGAATTGTTGTGGGTGCAGGGGGTGGGAGATCACTGTGGGTACTGCTATGAATGGCATAGTTGCTGCTAGGGGAGGTAGAGGTTAGTGTGGTTGCTGGGGGAGGTAGAGCTCAGTGTGGGTACTGGGGGAAGGGTAGGTCACTGTGGGTGCTGGGGGGAGTAACTTTGGGTGCTGAGGAAGGTAGAGGTCAGTATGAGTGCTGGAGGAAAGGGAGGTCACTGTGGGTCCTTTGGGGGAGGTCACTGTGGGTCTTGGGGGAGGTAGAGGGGGAGGTCACTAAGGGTGCTGCTGTGAATGGCATAGTTGCTTGCTGCTAAGGGAGGTAGAGGTCAGTGTGGGTGCTGGGGGAAGGGTAATTCACTGCTGGTGCTGTGGAAGGAAGAGATCAATATGGGTGCTGGAGGAAGGGGAGGTGACTGTGGGTGCCTGGATAGTCAGTGTAGTTAATGGAGGAGGGAGTGGATGCTGGGTGTTGGGAGAGGCCCCTGTGGGCGCTTGCAATGGGAGAGATCACTGTAGCTGCTTTTGGGATGGGAGGTCCCTGTGGGTGCTGCAGGGGAAAGGTGGGTAGCCACTGGGGGAGGGAAAGATCACTGTGGGTGCTGGAGGAGGGATAGGTCAGTGTGGGTGCTGGGGTAGGCAGGATCACTGCTAGAGCTGGGGAGGGAGAGGTCACTGTGGGTGCTGGGGGAGGGAGAGGTTACTGTGGGTGCTAGGTGGAGGGAGAGGTCACTGTAGGTGCTAGGTGGAGGGAAAGGTCACTGTGGGTGCTGAGTAAGGGAGAGGTCACTGTGGGTGCTAGGTGGAGGGAGAGGTCACTGTGGGTGCTAGGTGATGGGAGATATCACTGTGGGTACTGGGGAGGAAGAGGTCAGTATGGGTCCTAGGTGGAGGGAGAAGTCACTGTGGGTGCTAGGTGTATGGAGAGGTCACTGTGGGTGCTAGGGGAGGGAGTGGTCACTGTGGGTACTAGGTGGAGGGAGAGGTCACTATGGGTGCTGGGGGAGGTAGAAGTCAGTATGGGTCCTAGGTGGAGGGAGAGGTCAGTATGCCACACTAGGATTCCTGTCTGGGCCTCTTCACTTCAAAGTGTCCCAGGCGGGGGGCGGAGCTTCCCGCGGGTGGGCGGGGCTTATCACGATCAGGGGCAGAGCTTATTTTGCCCTGCGAGAGGGGCCTTTTTTGAAGTTTTTTTAAAAGAGGGGGTGCCTGGGCACCCAGAGCACCCCCCTCTGCACGTGCCTGTCCACCAGGATGGATTTTCAGATCTGCAGATGAAGTCTGTTAAACAAGGTGTGTATGAGGATCTGCAGATATCATAGACTATGAATGCATTTTGCAGGGACGGATCTTTTGCAGATACTGATCTTTTGAATGTGTACAGCATCTTTGAATTGTGGGCGGTTTGCTGTGCAGAAAAAATCTGTACGGCAGACCCGTCAGAATTCGCATGCCGCACACACCCGCACGCGAATCGCCGGTAATGTAATTTAATAGGAAAACCGCAATCGTTTTTTGTCTTGCGGTTTTCCATGCGTTTTCGCCTGCGTAGTCGCATAAAAACCCATGTCAATGCTTACCGGCATTGACATGGTTAAAATCGCATAGCGCAAACCGCGAGCGATTCCGCGTGATAATCCGCATGGAAACGCAAACGAATCCGCACCCGCATGCAGATTCGTTGACGTGATTTTCGCATCAAAAACGCAACGCACAAGTGGAAACGTACCCTAAAACAAAGTCACCCAATAACCAACTGTGTTAACTTTGGGGTTCTTGGCATCAGTAATGTAAAAAAGGGAGCAGTTTGAATGTCTCCATTGAAAACAATAGGTGAAATTTGATTGGGTATTGTTGGTCTAACACACAGTTTCAACATTTTACACACACCCCTCCCCTTCCCCTGTGACATTGTGATTAACTATACAAAGTATTTGGACTCTGACATTAATACTTTCATGTATGGCAGCATTTTTTTAATTATCCCACTGAGTTGAAATTCAAAGCTATGAGAGTGACAGCAGTTGGAAAATTTAAACTGTCGCTTTCAACTGCCATAAGGCAGTTTAGCTGCCGATGACATCAGGTGGAGGAGCTGGTACAGAGAGTAAATGAGCCTGCCTGCTAATCACAAGGTTAGCGGTTCAAGTACCACCCAGGACATGGGCAGGTGGCAAAAAAAAAAAAAAAAAAAAAAAACTCTCTGAGCCAAGGACACCAGTGTTTTTAGGTCACTGTCGTTTTTTGACACAGCATAGCACAGACTATTTTACACTACAAGGTGAATGGCCCTTTACTGAGCCCCAGCAGGTCCTCACACTTTAACCACTTCACAACTGAGGGGTTTTACCCCTGTAGCACCAGAGCAATTTTCACCTTTCATCGCTCCTTCCATTCATTCGTCTATAACTTTGTCATTATTTATCGCAATGAAATGAACTATATCTTGTTTTTTTCGCCACCAATTAGGCTTTCTTTAGGTGGGACATTATGCCAAGAATTATTTTATTCTAAATGTGTTTTAATGGGAAAATAGTAAAAATGTGGGGAAAAAAATCACTATTTTTCAGTTTTCGGCCATTATAGTTTTTAAATAATGCATGCTACTGTAATTAAAATCCATGAAATGTACTTGCCCATTTGTTCCCTTTATTACACCGTTTACATTATGTCCCTATCACAATGTTTAGCACCAATATTTTATTTGGAAATAAAGGTGCATTTTTTTCAGTTTTGAGGCCATCCCTAATTACAAGCCCATCATTTATAAAGTAACAGTGTTATACCCTCTTGACATAAATATTTAAAGAGTGCAGCCCCTAAGGTAACTATTTGTGTGTTTTTTTTATTCAAATTTTTTTTTATTACCCCCCCCCCCCAAAAAAATGTGGAGTGTGGGAGGTAATGAGTTAATTTATAATGTAAAACTATATACAGTGGTGTAAAAAACTATTTGCCCCCTTCCTGATTTCTTATTCTTTTGCATGTTTGTCACACTTAAATGTTTCTGCTCATCAAAAACCGTTAACTATTAGTCAAAGATAACATAATTGAACACAAAATGCAGTTTTAAATGATGGTTTTTATTATTTAGTGAGAAAAAAACCTCCAAACCTACATGGCCCTGTGTGAAAAAGAAATTGCCCCCTGAACCTAATAACTGGTTGGGCCACCCTTAGCAGCAATAACTGCAATCAAGCGTTTGCGATAACTTGCAACAAGTCTTTTACAGCGCTCTGGAGGAATTTTGGCCCACTCATCTTTGCAGAATTGTTGTAATTCAGTTTTATTTGAGGGTTTTCTAGCATGAACCGCCTTTTTAAGGTCATGCCACAACAGCTCAATAGGATTCAGGTCAGGACTTTGACTAGGCCACTCCAAAGTCTTCATTTTGTTTTTCTTCAGCCATTCAGAGGTGGATTTGCTGGTGTGTTTTGGGTCATTGTCCTGCTGCAGCACCCAAGATCGCTTCAGCTTGAGTTGACAAACAGATGGCCGGACATTCTCCTTCAGGATTTTTTGGTAGACAGTAAATTCATGGTTCCATCTATCACAGCAAGCCTTCCAGGTCCTGAAGCAGCAAAACAACCCCAGACCATCACACTACCACCACCATATTTTTCTGTTGGTATGATGTTCTTTTGCTGAAATGCTGTGTTACTTCTACGCCACATGTAACGGGACTAGCACCTTCCAAAAAGTTCAACTTTTGTCTCGTCGGTAGATGTTGTCCTGGGGTCTTTTGTGGCCTTTCGGATGAGTTTTCTCTGCGCTCTTGGGGTAATTTTGGTCGGCCGGCCACACCTGGGAAGGTTCATCACTGTTCCATGTTTTTGCCATTCGTGGATAATGGCTCTCACTGTGGTTCGCTGGAGTCCCAAAGCTTTAGGAATGGCTTTATAACCTTTACCAGACTGATAGATCTCAATTACTTTTGTTCTCATTTGTTCCTGAATTTCTTTGGATCTTGGCATGATGTCTAGCTTTTGAGGTGCTTTTGGTCTACTTCTCTGTGTCAGATAAGCCCCTATTTAAGTGATTTCTTGATTGAAACAGGTGTGGCAGTAATCAGGCCTGGGGGTGACTACAGAAAGTGAACTCAGGTGTGATAAACCACAGTTAAGTTATTTTTAAACAAGGGGGGCAATCACTTTTTCACACAGGGCCATGTAGATTTGGAGTTTTTTTTCTCACTAAATAATAAAAACCATCATTTAAAACTGCATTTTGTGTTCAATTATGTTATCTTTGACTAACATAACATCAATTATGTTATCTGTGACAAACATGCAAAAGAATAAGAAATCAGGAAGGGGGCAAATAGTTTTTCACATCACTGTAGTTATATATGAAAAATGCTTTTGGGTGTAGTTTTACTATTTGGCCACGAGATGGCCACAGTAATTTTTTGTGAATGGTCCTGTGAGAGTCCTGTGAGCGTCGGAAGGACGTCAATGAGGCTGGGAAACTTTTTTTTTTTCTCACAATGATTGCGATGCTTCTCATAGAAGCAGCTGATCATTACGGGGGGATTAAGATCAACAAACGGGAACGTTTTTTCCCGTTCGTTGATCTGCAGGTGTGCGGGCGGCAGTGTGCGGGAGTGTGTGCACGAGCGAGTGGGAGCGCGGACAGTGGCGGTAGCTGCGGGGGGAGGGGGGGCGGATATCTCCGTCCCTGGTTGTGAAAGGATGGAAAAAGGAGCAGAGATATCTGCAAATGTGTGGGTTAAAGTGGTTAGATTGAAATTTGCATATGGGGTTCTCCCACAGTACCCCATATGAGTGCTCTTTTGCCTCTGCTGGTGGAAATTAACCACTTGAGGACCACAGGTTTACATCCCCCTAGTGACCAGGCGATTTTATTTTTTTACAATTCAGCACTCTGCAGCTTTAACAGTTTATTACTCGGCCATACAACTTAGCAGCCAAATTAATATTGCCTCCTTCTCTTCCCACCAACAGAGCTTGCAGTTGGTGGTATCTGATTGCTGCTGCGATATACATTTAAAAAAAAAAAAAATTCTCCCGCCTGCCATATATGCACCCCGCCCCCCCCCCCCCCCCCCCCCCGAGATCCAACCACAATATAATTTGAGTAAGATAACGTAGATCCATGAGTAAGATAATGTAGATCCAATCACTACACGCTCCATTCGTGGCTGTCTGGCTGATCACGGATACCCGCTCTGTTTAAGAGTGCATTCCCTGCAAATCTCCGCCCTCCAGGACTTGACACCAATCGGCGTTCGGCGGGCCTGGGAGAGCCACTCTGCGGTGTAAGGCTACATACACACTTGAGATAAGTCTTTGGAAAAGGCAAGATCACTGACCAATTTTACCCTCTTCCATGTAGTATGAGAGCATACTCTACACAGTCTACTCTATTGAGCTGAACTCGCCATCAGATAAAAATCTTTGCAAGATGCTGCACAGAAAGATGCTGTACACATTCAAAAGATCAGTATCTGCAAAAGATCTGTTCCTGCAAAAGATCCTTTCCTGCAAAATGCATTCATAGTCTATCTGCAGATCCTCATACACACCTTGTTTAACAGACATTCATCTGCAGATCATCTGCAGATCAAATCCACCAGCAGGGCCGTGCAGAGGGTCCTTAAGTGGGGGGTGCTCAAATTTAAAAAAGCGGCCTGGCAACGTCTTCCCCTGCATGCCCCCCTCCTCGTTTCTGGCTATGGGGGTATTGGTTGTCATGTGGGTGCTGAATGCAGATACTGGGTGCGATGTGGGTTCTGAGTGTGAGCACAGAGTGTCATGTGGGTTCTGGCTACAGTTGGGTATCGAGTGTGATGCGGGTGTTGATTGCAAGTACTTAGTGCCATGTAAGATCTGGGTGCATGTACTGGAAGTCATGTGGGTGCTGGGTACAGGTACTGAATGTGACATGGGTGCGAATATTTGGCACCATGCCTGTACTGGGTACTGGCTATGGGTGGGCTTTGGTTATCACATGGGTTTTGAATGCAGGTACTTTAGGTGCGGGTACGGGTTAAGTGGGTGCTTGGTGCAGATAGTGGGGGCCATGTGAAAGCTGTGTGCAGGTGTGAGTACTGGGTGCAATTTTAGGCCAGGGTGCAGATACTTGGCGTCATGTGAGTGTGAGTACTGGGTGCCAGCTATGAGGGGAAGGGGTGGGTGCTTGGAAAAGTAGAGGTCAGTGTGGGTGCTGCAGGAAGGGGCAGGGCCATGCAGAGGATCCTCACAGGGGTGGTGCTCAAATTTGAAATTGATAAATCATGCTAAATTGTGTATGTAATATCCCCTCTCTAAAAAGCAGAAGGCAGTTTTAACACACACACACACACACACACACACACACACACACACACACACACACACACACACACACACACACACACACCTTTATAGCAGTATCAGGCAGACTTTGTGTCTCCTTTCAACCAACTCTTTTGGCGCCACCACCCTCAAATCACCAGTGGTAGGTGCCCACTGTTAGTAGGTTAGAGTGGGCACAGTGGAGCCCACAGTGGAGGCAGAGACTCACCTTTCATTACTGGGACCTCTGTCCCTCTTAATCAGCACCCAAGCCTCTTTTCAGGCAAAGAAGAAGGGGTTACCAATACGCAGTGGTTGCTAAGCATTAGTAGATGCAAAACTGCAGTAAGTGCCAAGGTGCAGCGGGTGCCCAGATACAGTGGGTGGTAAGATGCAAAGGTTCACTTTGTGCTAAGTTGCAGTGGGTGTCGAGATGCCAAAGTACAGTCTGTGTCAAGCTGCTGTGGGCACCAAGGTCCAGTTTGTATTGGGTGTTTATTTGCAGTGAGTGCTATGCAGTATTGGGTGCTGAATGAGTGCCAGATGGTGATAAACAATAGTGGGTGCCATGTGAGTGTTAATTGGTACAGGGAGACATGTGAGTGTTGGACATGTTAGTAGGGAGTGCCATGTGTGGTCTGGATGTGTGCCATGGGAGAGTACTGAGTCTCATATGGGTTCGGACCAAGGATGGGTACTGGGTGCTATTTGGGTGCTGGCCATAGATGGGTACTGGGTGCATATAATGGCTTTGGAACTTGGTGACGTGTGAGTACTGTGCCATGTGGGTGTTGATTATGAGGGTATGTGGGTCTTAGGTGCCAATACTGAGTGCCAAGTGGGTACTGGGAGTGAGTACATGGTGACATATGGGTGATGGATGCTGGATAGTGGGGTATTTGTTGTCATGTGGGTGCTAAAGGCAGATGCCGGGTGCCATGTGGGTACTGGGTGCTGACACAGGGTGTCATGTGGATTCTGGCTGTATGGGTGTGTATCAACTATCATGTAGGTGTTGATTGCAGGTACTCAGTCCCTTGTGAGTTTTGGGTGCAAGTACTGGATGTCATATGTGAGTGCTTGGTGTTTGTACTGGGCACTAAGTGGAGGCTTAGTGCAACTGGAACTACTGCAGATGAAGCATGTGGGTGTTGGGTGCAGGTACTGGGTATCATAGGTGCGAATACTTGGTGCCATGCCTGCACTGGGTGCTAGCTATGGGTGGGCATTGTGTGTTATGTGGGTTCTGAGTGCAGGTACTTTGGGTGCTAGTACTAGTTATGTGAGTGCAGATAGTGGGTGCCATGTGAAGGCGGTGTACAGGTGTGAGTAGTGAGTGCCATGTTGGGGCTGGGTGCAAGTACTGTGTCATGTGGGTGTGAGTACTGGGTGCCAGCTGTAGGGTGAAGGGGTGCAGGTACTGGGTGTCATGTGGCTGTTTGATGCAAGTACAAAGTGTCATATTGAGGCCAGATGTGAGTATTTGGTGCAGGGTGCAAGTACTGGGTGCTTGCTATAGTGGGGGTTACTGGTTGAGTGTAATGTGGGTGCTGAACATTGGTGGAATTGTTGTGGGTGCAGGGGGTGGGAGATCACTGTGGGTACTGCTATGAATGGCATAGTTGCTGCTAGGGGAGGTAGAGGTTAGTGTGGTTGCTGGGGGAGGTAGAGCTCAGTGTGGGTACTGGGGGAAGGGTAGGTCACTGTGGGTGCTGGGGGGAGTAACTTTGGGTGCTGAGGAAGGTAGAGGTCAGTATGAGTGCTGGAGGAAAGGGAGGTCACTGTGGGTCCTTTGGGGGAGGTCACTGTGGGTCTTGGGGGAGGTAGAGGGGGAGGTCACTAAGGGTGCTGCTGTGAATGGCATAGTTGCTTGCTGCTAAGGGAGGTAGAGGTCAGTGTGGGTGCTGGGGGAAGGGTAATTCACTGCTGGTGCTGTGGAAGGAAGAGATCAATATGGGTGCTGGAGGAAGGGGAGGTGACTGTGGGTGCCTGGATAGTCAGTGTAGTTAATGGAGGAGGGAGTGGATGCTGGGTGTTGGGAGAGGCCCCTGTGGGCGCTTGCAATGGGAGAGATCACTGTAGCTGCTTTTGGGATGGGAGGTCCCTGTGGGTGCTGCAGGGGAAAGGTGGGTAGCCACTGGGGGAGGGAAAGATCACTGTTGGTGCTGGAGGAGGGATAGGTCAGTGTGGGTGCTGGGGTAGGCAGGATCACTGCTAGAGCTGGGGAGGGAGAGGTCACTGTGGGTGCTGGGGGAGGGAGAGGTTACTGTGGGTGCTAGGTGGAGGGAGAGGTCACTGTAGGTGCTAGGTGGAGGGAAAGGTCACTGTGGGTGCTGAGTAAGGGAGAGGTCACTGTGGGTGCTAGGTGGAGGGAGAGGTCACTGTGGGTGCTAGGTGATGGGAGATATCACTGTGGGTACTGGGGAGGGAGAGGTCAGTATGGGTCCTAGGTGGAGGGAGAAGTCACTGTGGGTGCTAGGTGTATGGAGAGGTCACTGTGGGTGCTGGGGGAGGTAGAAGTCAGTATGGGTCCTAGGTGGAGGGAGAGGTCAGTATGCCACACTAGGATTCCTGTCTGGGCCTCTTCACTTCAAAGTGTCCCAGGCGGGGGGCGGAGCTTCCCGCGGGTGGGCGGGGCTTATCGCGATCAGGGGCAGAGCTTATTTTGCCCCGCGAGAGGGGCCTTTTTTGAAGTTTTTTTAAAAGAGGGGGTGCCTGGGCACCCAGAGCACCCCCCTCTGCACGTGCCTGTCCACCAGGATGGATTTTCAGATCTGCAGATGAAGTCTGTTAAACAAGGTGTGTATGAGGATCTGCAGATATCATAGACTATGAATGCATTTTGCAGGGACGGATCTTTTGCAGATACTAATCTTTTGAATGTGTACAGCATCTTTGAATTGTGGGCGGTTTGCTGTGCAGAAAAAATCTGTACGGCAGACCCGTCAGAATTCGCATGCCGCACACACCCGCACGCGAATCGCCGGTAATGTAATTTAATAGGAAAACCGCAATCGTTTTTTGTCTTGCGGTTTTCCATGCGTTTTCACCTGCGTAGTCGCATAAAAACCCATGTCAATGCTTACCGGCATTGACATGGTTAAAATCGCATAGCGCAAACCGCGAGCGATTCCGCGTGAAAATCCGCATGGAAACGCAAACGAATCCGCACCCGCATGCAGATTCGTTGACGTGATTTTCGCATCAAAAACGCAACGCACAAGTGGAAACGTACCCTAAAACAAAGTCACCCAATAACCAACTGTGTTAACTTTGGGGTTCTTGGCATCAGTAATGTAAAAAAGGGAGCAGTTTGAATGTCTCCATTGAAAACAATAGGTGAAATTTGATTGGGTATTGTTGGTCTAACACACAGTTTCAACATTTTACACACACCCCTCCCCTTCCCCTGTGACATTGTGATTAACTATACAAAGTATTTGGACTCTGACATTAATACTTTCATGTATGGCAGCATTTTTTTAATTATCCCACTGAGTAGAAATTCAAAGCTATGAGAGTGACAGCAGTTGGAAAATTTAAACTGTCGCTTTCAACTGCCATAAGGCAGTTTAGCTGCCGATGACATCAGGTGGAGGAGCTGGTACAGAGAGTAAATGAGCCTGCCTGCTAATCACAAGGTTAGCGGTTCAAGTACCACCCAGGACATGGGCAGGTGGCAAAAAAAAAAAAAAAAAAAAAAAACTCTCTGAGCCAAGGACACCAGTGTTTTTAGGTCACTGTCGTTTTTTGACACAGCATAGCACAGACTATTTTACACTACAAGGTGAATGGCCCTTTACTGAGCCCCAGCAGGTCCTCACACTTTAACCACTTCACAACTGAGGGGTTTTACCCCTGTAGCACCAGAGCAATTTTCACCTTTCATCGCTCCTTCCATTCATTCGTCTATAACTTTGTCATTATTTATCGCAATGAAATGAACTATATCTTGTTTTTTTCGCCACCAATTAGGCTTTCTTTAGGTGGGACATTATGCCAAGAATTATTTTATTCTAAATGTGTTTTAATGGGAAAATAGTAAAAATGTGGGGAAAAAAATCACTATTTTTCAGTTTTCGGCCATTATAGTTTTTAAATAATGCATGCTACTGTAATTAAAATCCATGAAATGTACTTGCCCATTTGTTCCCTTTATTACACCGTTTAAATTATGTCCCTATCACAATGTTTAGCACCAATATTTTATTTGGAAATAAAGGTGCATTTTTTTCAGTTTTGAGGCCATCCCTAATTACAAGCCCATCATTTATAAAGTAACAGTGTTATACCCTCTTGACATAAATATTTAAAGAGTGCAGCCCCTAAGGTAACTATTTGTGTGTTTTTTTTATTCAAATTTTTTTTTTATTACCCCCCCAAAAAAATGTGGAGTGTGGGAGGTAATGAGTTAATTTATAATGTAAAACTATATACAGTGATGTAAAAAACTATTTGCCCCCTTCCTGATTTCTTATTCTTTTGCATGTTTGTCACACTTAAATGTTTCTGCTCATCAAAAACCGTTAACTATTAGTCAAAGATAACATAATTGAACACAAAATGCAGTTTTAAATGATGGTTTTTCTTATTTAGTGAGAAAAAAAACTCCAAACCTACATGGCCCTGTGTGAAAAAGAAATTGCCCCCTGAACCTAATAACTGGTTGGGCCACCCTTAGCAGCAATAACTGCAATCAAGCGTTTGCGATAACTTGCAACAAGTCTTTTACAGCGCTCTGGAGGAATTTTGGCCCACTCATCTTTGCAGAATTGTTGTAATTCAGTTTTATTTGAGGGTTTTCTAGCATGAACCGCCTTTTTAAGGTCATGCCACAACAGCTCAATAGGATTCAGGTCAGGACTTTGACTAGGCCACTCCAAAGTCTTCATTTTGTTTTTCTTCAGCCATTCAGAGGTGGATTTGCTGGTGTGTTTTGGGTCATTGTCCTGCTGCAGCACCCAAGATCGCTTCAGCTTGAGTTGACAAACAGATGGCCGGACATTCTCCTTCAGGATTTTTTGGTAGACAGTAAATTCATGGTTCCATCTATCACAGCAAGCCTTCCAGGTCCTGAAGCAGCAAAACAACCCCAGACCATCACACTACCACCACCATATTTTTCTGTTGGTATGATGTTCTTTTGCTGAAATGCTGTGTTACTTCTACGCCACATGTAACGGGACTAGCACCTTCCAAAAAGTTCAACTTTTGTCTCGTCGGTAGATGTTGTCCTGGGGTCTTTTGTGGCCTTTCGGATGAGTTTTCTCTGCGCTCTTGGGGTAATTTTGTTTGGCCGGCCACACCTGGGAAGGTTCATCACTGTTCCATGTTTTTGCCATTCGTGGATAATGGCTCTCACTGTGGTTCGCTGGAGTCCCAAAGCTTTAGGAATGGCTTTATAACCTTTACCAGACTGATAGATCTCAATTACTTTTGTTCTCATTTGTTCCTGAATTTCTTTGGATCTTGGCATGATGTCTAGCTTTTGAGGTGCTTGTGGTCTACTTCTCTGTGTCAGATAAGCCCCTATTTAAGTGATTTCTTGATTGAAACAGGTGTGGCAGTAATCATGCCTGGGGGTGACTACAGAAAGTGAACTCAGGTGTGATAAACCACAGTTAAGTTATTTTTAAACAAGGGGGGCAATCACTTTTTCACACAGGGCCATGTAGATTTGGAGTTTTTTTTCTCACTAAATAATAAAAACCATCATTTAAAACTGCATTTTGTGTTCAATTATGTTATCTTTGACTAATAGTTAACGGTTTTTGATGAGCAGAAACATTTAAGTGTGACAAACATGCAAAAGAATAAGAAATCAGGAAGGGGGCAAATAGTTTTTCACATCACTGTAGTTATATATGAAAAATGCTTTTGGGTGTAGTTTTACTATTTGGCCACGAGATGGCCACAGTAATTTTTTGTGAATGGTCCTGTGAGAGTCCTGTGAGCGTCGGAAGGACGTCAATGAGGCTGGGAAACTTTTTTTTTTTCTCACAATGATTGCGATGCTTCTCATAGAAGCAGCTGATCATTACGGGGGGATTAAGATCAACAAACGGGAACGTTTTTTCCCGTTCGTTGATCTGCAGGTGTGCGGGCGGCAGTGTGCGGGAGTGTGTGCACGAGCGAGTGGGAGCGCGGACAGTGGCGGTAGCTGCGGGGGGAGGGGGGGCGGATATCTCCGTCCCTGGTTGTGAAAGGATGGAAAAAGGAGCAGAGATATCTGCAAATGTGGGGGTTAAAGTGGTTAGATTGAAATTTGCATATGGGGTTCTCCCACAGTACCCCATATGAGTGCTCTTTTGCCTCTGCTGGTGGAAATTAACCACTTGAGGACCACAGGTTTACATCCCCCTAGTGACCAGGCGATTTTATTTTTTTACAATTCAGCACTCTGCAGCTTTAACAGTTTATTACTCGGCCATACAACTTAGCAGCCAAATTAATATTGCCTCCTTCTCTTCCCACCAACAGAGCTTGCAGTTGGTGGTATCTGATTGCTGCTGCGATATACATTTAAAAAAAAAAAAAATTCTCCCGCCTGCCATATATGCCCCCCCCGAGATCCAACCACAATATAATTTGAGTAAGATAACGTAGATCCATGAGTAAGATAATGTAGATCCAATCACTACACGCTCCATTCGCGGATACCCGCTCTGTTTAAGAGTGCATTCCCTGCAAATCTCCGCCCTCCAGGACTTGACACCAATCGGCGTTCGGCGGGCCTGGGAGAGCCACTCTGCGGTGTAAGGCTACATACACACTTGAGATAAGTCTTTGGAAAAGGCAAGATCACAGACCAATTTTACCCCCTTCCATGTAGTATGAGAGCATACTCTACACAGTCTACTCTATTGAGCTGAACTCGCCATCAGATAAAAATCTTTGCAAGATGCTGCACAGAAAGATGCTGTACACATTCAAAAGATCAGTATCTGCAAAAGATCTGTTCCTGCAAAAGATCCGTTCCTGCAAAATGCATTCATAGTCTATCTGCAGATCCTCATACACACCTTGTTTAACAGACATTCATCTGCAGATCATCTGCAGATCAAATCCACCAGCAGGGCCGTGCAGAGGGTCCTTAAGTGGGGGGTGCTCAAATTTAAAAAAGCGGCCTGGCAACGTCTTCCCCTGCATGCCCCCCTCCTCGTTTCTGGCTATGGGGGTATTGGTTGTCATGTGGGTGCTGAATGCAGATACTGGGTGCGATGTGGGTTCTGAGTGTGAGCACAGAGTGTCATGTGGGTTCTGGCTACAGTTGGGTATCGAGTGTGATGCGGGTGTTGATTGCAAGTACTTAGTGCCATGTAAGATCTGGGTGCATGTACTGGAAGTCATGTGGGTGCTGGGTACAGGTACTGAATGTGACATGGGTGCGAATATTTGGCACCATGCCTGTACTGGGTACTGGCTATGGGTGGACTTTGGTTATCACATGGGTTTTGAATGCAGGTACTTTAGGTGCGGGTACGGGTTAAGTGGGTGCTTGGTGCAGATAGTGGGGGCCATGTGAAAGCTGTGTGCAGGTGTGAGTACTGGGTGCAATTTTAGGCCAGGGTGCAGATACTTGGCGTCATGTGAGTGTGAGTACTGGGTGCCAGCTATGAGGGGAAGGAGTGGGTGCTTGGAAAGTAGAGGTCAGTGTGGGTGCTGCAGGAAGGGGCAGGGCCATGCAGAGGATCCTCACAGGGGTGGTGCTCAAATTTGAAATTGATAAATCATGCTAAATTGTGTATGTAATATCCCCTCTCTAAAAAGCAGAAGGCAGTTTTAACACACACACACACACCTTTATAGCAGTATCAGGCAGACTTTGTGTCTCCTTTCAACCAACTCTTTTGGCGCCACCACCCTCAAATCACCAGTGGTAGGTGCCCACTGTTAGTAGGTTAGAGTGGGCACAGTGGAGCCCACAGTGGAGGCAGAGACTCACCTTTCATTACTGGGACCTCTGTCCCTCTTAATCAGCACCCAAGCCTCTTTTCAGGCAAAGAAGAAGGGGTTACCAATACGCAGTGGTTGCTAAGCATTAGTAGATGCAAAACTGCAGTAAGTGCCAAGGTGCAGCGGGTGCCCAGATACAGTGGGTGGTAAGATGCAAAGGTTCACTTTGTGCTAAGTTGCAGTGGGTGTCGAGATGCCAAAGTACAGTCTGTGTCAAGCTGCTGTGGGCACCAAGGTCCAGTTTGTATTGGGTGTTTATTTGCAGTGGGTGCTATGCAGTATTGGGTGCTGAATGAGTGCCAGATGGTGATAAACAATAGTGGGTGCCATGTGAGTGTTAATTGGTACAGGGAGACATGTGAGTGTTGGACATGTTAGTAGGGAGTGCCATGTGTGGTCTGGATGTGTGCCATGGGAGAGTACTGAGTCTCATATGGGTTCGGACCAAGGATGGGTACTGGGTGCTATTTGGGTGCTGGCCATAGATGGGTACTGGGTGCATATAATGGCTTTGGAACTTGGTGATGTGTGAGTACTGTGCCATGTGGGTGTTGATTATGAGGGTATGTGGGTCTTAGGTGCCAATACTGAGTGCCAAGTGGGTACTGGGAGTGAGTACATGGTGACATATGGGTGATGGATGCTGGATAGTGGGGTATTTGTTGTCATGTGGGTGCTAAAGGCAGATGCCGGGTGCCATGTGGGTACTGGGTGCTGACACAGGGTGTCATGTGGATTCTGGCTGTATGGGTGTGTATCAACTATCATGTAGGTGTTGATTGCAGGTACTCAGTCCCTTGTGAGTTCTGGGTGCAAGTACTGGATGTCATATGTGAGTGCTTGGTGTTTGTACTGGGCACTAAGTGGAGGCTTAGTGCAACTGGAACTACTGCAGATGAAGCATGTGGGTGTTGGGTGCAGGTACTGGGTATCATAGGTGCGAATACTTGGTGCCATGCCTGCACTGGGTGCTAGCTATGGGTGGGCATTGTGTGTTATGTGGGTTCTGAGTGCAGGTACTTTGGGTGCTAGTACTAGTTATGTGAGTGCAGATAGTGGGTGCCATGTGAAGGCGGTGTGCAGGTGTGAGTAGTGAGTGCCATGTTGGGGCTGGGTGCAAGTACTGTGTCATGTGGGTGTGAGTACTGGGTGCCAGCTGTAGGGTGAAGGGGTGCAGGTACTGGGTGTCATGTGGCTGTTTGATGCAAGTACAAAGTGTCATATTGAGGCCAGATGTGAGTATTTGGTGCAGGGTGCAAGTACTGGGTGCTTGCTATAGTGGGGGCTACTGGTTGAGTGTAATGTGGGTGCTGAACATTGGTGGAATTGTTGTGGGTGCAGGGGGTGGGAGATCACTGTGGGTACTGCTATGAATGGCATAGTTGCTGCTAGGGGAGGTAGAGGTTAGTGTGGTTGCTGGGGGAGGTAGAGCTCAGTGTGGGTACTGGGGGAAGGGTAGGTCACTGTGGGTGCTGGGGGGAGTAACTTTGGGTGCTGAGGAAGGTAGAGGTCAGTATGAGTGCTGGAGGAAAGGGAGGTCACTGTGGGTCCTTTGGGGGAGGTCACTGTGGGTCTTGGGGGAGGTAGAGGGGGAGGTCACTATGGGTGCTGCTGTGAATGGCATAGTTGCTTGCTGCTAAGGGAGGTAGAGGTCAGTGTGGGTGCTGGGGGAAGGGTAATTCACTGCTGGTGCTGTGGAAGGAAGAGATCAATATGGGTGCTGGAGGAAGGGGAGGTGACTGTGGGTGCCTGGATAGTCAGTGTAGTTAATGGAGGAGGGAGTGGATGCTGGGTGTTGGGAGAGGCCCCTGTGGGCGCTTGCAATGGGAGAGATCACTGTAGCTGCTTTTGGGATGGGAGGTCCCTGTGGGTGCTGCAGGGGAAAGGTGGGTAGCCACTGGGGGAGGGAAAGATCACTGTTGGTGCTGGAGGAGGGATAGGTCAGTGTGGGTGCTGGGGTAGGCAGGATCACTGCTAGAGCTGGGGAGGGAGAGGTCACTGTGGGTGCTGGGGGAGGGAGAGGTTACTGTGGGTGCTAGGTGGAGGGAGAGGTCACTGTAGGTGCTAGGTGGAGGGAAAGGTCACTGTGGGTGCTGAGTAAGGGAGAGGTCACTGTGGGTGCTAGGTGGAGGGAGAGGTCACTGTGGGTGCTAGGTGATGGGAGATATCACTGTGGGTACTGGGGAGGGAGAGGTCAGTATGGGTCCTAGGTGGAGGGAGAAGTCACTGTGGGTGCTAGGTGTATGGAGAGGTCACTGTGGGTGCTAGGGGAGGGAGTGGTCACTGTGGGTACTAGGTGGAGGGAGAGGTCACTATGGGTGCTGGGGGAGGTAGAAGTCAGTATGGGTCCTAGGTGGAGGGAGAGGTCAGTATGCCACACTAGGATTCCTGTCTGGGCCTCTTCACTTCAAAGTGTCCCAGGCGGGGGCGGAGCTTCCCGCGGGTGGGCGGGGCTTATTGCGATCAGGGGCAGAGCTTATTTTGCCCCGCGAGAGGGGCCTTTTTTGAAGTTTTTTTAAAAGAGGGGGTGCCTGGGCACCCAGAGCACCCCCCTCTGCACGTGCCTGATGTGAATGGGGAGTGGCAGTGGCAGCAGAGGATGTGAATTGAATGGTGGCAGTGGCAGCAGAGGATGTGAATGGATGGTGGCAGTGACAGCAGAGGATGTGAATTGAATGGTGGCAGTGGCAGCAGAGGATGTGAATGGATGGTGGCAGTGGCAGCAGAGGATGGGAATGGATGGTGGCAGTGGCAGCAGAGGATGTGAATTGAATGGTGGCAGTGGCAGCAGAGGATGTGAATGGATGGTGGCAGTGGCAGCAGAGGATGTGAATGGATGGCGGCAGTGGCAGCAGGGGATGTGAATAGATGGTGGCAGTGGCAGCAGAGGATGTGAATTGAATGGTGACAGTGGCAGCAGAGGATGTGAATGGATGGTGGCAGTGGCAGCAGAGGATGGGAATGGATGGTGGCAGTGGCAGCAGAGGATGGGAATGGACAGTGGTTGGGGAAGGGGGGGGGGGAATGCAGCGAGCGAGTAGCAAATGGAATGGATTGGGAAACCAGATGAAAAACTGATGCACATTATATGAAACTGATCTATCCAAATGGAAAATGGATCAGTTTTTCATCTGGTATAGTGTGAATCCAGCGTAATGCTAGGCACACACCATACAATTTTGTGTGAGATAGATGGTTCGATAGATATTTTCTGTCATGTTCGATATTATTTTCAATTGTTTTTCTAGTCGATTTCTCAGAAGTGAATGGAAATTGATAAGAAAAGATTAGAGAACGGGAAAATCGAGTGGAAAAACGAATTGAAAATCGATCAAATGGAAAATCTACAAATATGCATTGTGTGTTCCTAGCATTACACAGCAGGGAGGGCCTGCAGCTAGCTTGCAAATCAATCAATCAAATTGGCATGACGTATTAAAAATGAAAAGCGATTGATCAAATATAAAGTGACTGATGAATATAGTGGAACAACATTGATCAGTAGAATCAGCAGACAAGTTTATCAATCATTGCATTGCAAGGGGAATCAAAGGTCAATTTGTGAAAGAGGGAAGGATTCTCCCAGGGAAGGGAGAAGAAAGTGCACTGCTTTGAAAAGAGGCAAAACAAAGAGAGAGAGGCCAATAAGGTGCTATAATAACAAAAGAGTTAACCGAGATAGGCAAGAAGACCACTGGACTGGAGATCAACCTAATCAGCAAGCCCTACATTAATTACCCAGTGAGGGCTCTTTCACACTGCAGGCATTTTCAGACTTTTTTCAGCCGCGTGCGATTTTTTAAAATAGCCCTCCAAACACATGTGCAATGAATGCAGAGCCGGATTAAGGCTAAATGGGGCCCTAAGCAAAGTAACTGATTTGGGCCCCCCCATTATGTCGTAATAGAATCAGAAGATGCAGCTGCACAGCAACATGCCGCACACACCGGGGCAGCCGAGCTACTGGTTACTATGGGCAACAGCCCGCTTTCCTCTGTGGGTGCACAATGCAGGGAATAGCAGTGGCAAAATGCAGAGTGAGAGATGAATGGCTGGGACATTTGCACTCAGGGGATGGGGCACCCCTGTGAAGAGGGCGCCAGATATCACAGCAGCAGCACATTCCCCCTGCATCTCTAGCCTGACAATAGCAGAAAGCTCTGGACACCACCAAACCGGAAGCCGTTCCCCAGACAGAATTACATAACCACCCTCACCACCGAACAAATGATTTCCTCCCAAACTAGACAGCCACCGTGCAGCCTCCATCCCAGTGAATACGATAGTCCAGCAGAGAAGGCAGCCGCAGCGGGGGAGAATGACAGCACCAGATGACTCACATTCACCTATTGCGATCCAAGCAATAGAGGTCCCGTCATCCGGAGCCCATCTGTCACCTCTAGAGTGCTGCCGCTCTGTTACTGCTACTATTACTACTTCCTACTTCCTGTCTGATCTGAGAATCAGGAAGTTCAGAGCGAGCGGCTGCACTGTAGAAGAGACAGATGGGTTTCAGATGACAGGATCTCTATCGCTTGGATCATGGATAGGTGAGTGAGCATTTGTCATCTGCTGCTATCATCCTTGCTGCAGCTGTGGTTGTCTGTGGGAAGGGAGGGAGGAGTGGGCAGCGGCAGAGCGCACAGTAGCAGGAGGGGGACCTAGGAGGAGAGCCTGGCTCTGAAGACAATCAGCAGCGCACGGCATCATTTGACAAAACAAGACAAATAACATTTATATCGCGCTTTTCTCCTGGCGGACTCAAAGCGCCAGAGCTGCAGCCACTAGGACGCGCCCTATAGGCAGTAGCAGTGTTAGAGAGACTTGCCTAACGTCTCCTACTGAATAGGTGCTGGCTTACTGAACAGGCAGAGCCGAGATTCGAACCCTGGTCTCCTGTGTCAGAGGCAGAGCCCGTAAGGGACTCCGAGCAGTGCCTGTGGGTATGCCTTTAAGCATACCCACAACTAATTAATTACATCCTCACACCTACCAGCATGATGTTTGTAATTATATCCCCCTGGGTTCCTTATATTTCATTGCATTGTGCTGAATCGAGCTGCCGACTTTGGAGAAAAGTCGTCCTATGTAATACAATGTAACTATGGAAAGATGCATATCATTTTGAAGCTCTCTTTCTCCTCTTTCCAATGATAGATAAACTCTGAGCAGTGCAGTAACTATGGAATGATGCATTTCATTTTAAAGCTCTCTTTCTCCTCTTTCCAATCATAGATAAACCACCACCCTACGCCTTTTAGTTTTCGCTACTTTCGTGAAATTGCCGTGGCCGCGATTTCGATCGCGAAAATATCGAAAACTAAAAGGCATAGGGCTTTGGAAAGAGGAGAGAGAGAGCTTTAAAATGATATGCATCTTTCCATAGTTACTGCACTGCTCAGAGTCCCTTTAACCATTATACCATCCAGCCACCGCTGACAGGATGGCGAGGGCTGGTTTATGTGCTGATAGGGCCCCTTTGACTCTGAATGGGGCCCCAAGCGACTGCTTTTGTTGCCTGGTCGGTAATCCGGCCCTGAATGAATGTCTATGAGAAGGTTCATATCAGCGTGGGTCGTTCGCTGTGTGGTCAGCAAAGCGGTTCGTGGACCATTTTTGGGACGATTCCGCATCAATGGAAGGTATAGGACAAACAAAACCTACGCACAAAAAAACGTGCAATAAGGCGATTGCCACACTAAGCCATCACCTACAAATGCACCACCCACACTAAGCCACTGCCCAGAACTGCACCACCCACACTAAGCTACTGTGCTCACAACTTCACCACTCACACTAAGCCACTGCCCACAACAAGCAATGCCCACAACTGCATCACCCACTCTAACCCACCTCCCCAACTGCACCACCTACACTGACCCACCTCCCACAACTGCTTCTCCCACACTAAGCCACCACCCACAACTGCATCACCCACACTAAGCCACCGCCCACAACTGCACCACCCACACTAAGCCACCTCCCACAACTGCACCACCCACACTAAGCCACCACCCACAAATGCACCACCCACACTAAGCCACCATCCACAACTGCATCACCCACACTAAGACACCGCCCACAACTGCACCACCCACACTAAGCCACCTCCCACAACTGCACCACCCACACTAAGCCACCACCCACAAATGCACCACCCACACTAAGCCACCTCCCACAACTGCACCACCCACACTAAGCCACCACCCACAACTGCACAACCCACACTAAGCCACCTCCCACAACTGCACCACCCACACTAAACCACCGCCCACAACTGCACCACCCACTCTAAGCCACCTCCCACAACTGTACCACCTACACTAAGCCACCGCCCACAACTGCACCACCCACACTAAGCCACCTCCCCAACTGCATCACCCACACTAAGCCACCTCCCCAACTGCACCACCCACAATAAGCCATCGCCCACAACTGCACCACCCACACTAAGCCACCTCCCACAACTGTACCACCTACACTAAATCACCACTCACAACTGCACCACCCACACTAAGCCACCTCCCCAACTGCACCACCCACACTAACCCACCTCCCCCAACTGCACCACCCACACTAACCCACCTCCCCAACTGCACCACCCACACTAAGCTACTGCCCACAGGTGCTTCTGGGTCCTTTTTTATCATATTTATAACCTTCAGTCATTATACTGTATAGAATTCTTGGCAGATCAGCTGTTGAATAAGCAGTTGCTGCTTGCTAGCCGTGCAGTTTAATCGCTCTACGACCCTCACACCGAAGGGCGTTCACAGAGTGGCTCCCCCAGGACCGCCTAAAGCCTAAGTCTTGGGGGCAGAGACTATTGGGGAATGCGCGCGGATGAGCACCCATACCCGCTGAGTGATGGAGCTCCACTCCGAGATCAGCCTGCCAGCCTGTGATCATGCCTGGCAGGCTGTCAGAAATAAAAAAAAGGTTTCTTTTGGTTGTGCAGCGCTTTACGGGAGACAGCTTAGTGACAAAACTGTCCCCTTGAGT
The DNA here is from genome assembly GCF_040937935.1 of Hyperolius riggenbachi. Lineage (NCBI taxonomy): Eukaryota > Metazoa > Chordata > Amphibia > Anura > Hyperoliidae > Hyperolius > Hyperolius riggenbachi. Next base: position 265,185,468 of record NC_090655.1, read on the forward strand.
GGCTCACAATGTGATCCCCTCTCATAGGCTGATGCCTATGAAAGGGGATCAGTAATTGGATCTCGGGGGGAGGGAAGTAAATAAAGGAAAAATAAGGAAATTCGAATTAAAAAAAAATCATTTTAAATTAATAAAATAAAAACGAAACGTTGCAGAGCACTGAATTGTCAAAAATCACCTGGTCACTAGAGGGGTCTAAGCCTGTGGTCTTCAAGTGGTTAACTGTGACCTGGCTGCAGTTTGTCCATGCATAATTTAGGATAATGTTAACCAGGAGATCCCTGGAAGATCCCATCACAGTCACAGTGATCCAATATCTCTCGATATCAGTCCTGTGTGTGTCCAGCGTAACATTGCTGGAAGATAAATCCCTCTCTCCTCATCTGCCAACTAGGCCACCATGGGTAGCACGGTGGCGTAGTGGATAACGCTGTCGCCTTGCAGTGCTGGGTCCCCGGTTCGAATCGCAGTCAGGTCAACATCTGCAACACAGATCATATAACACAGAATTGGTCATCAGAATGTAAGCCAGCAATCACATCTAGTAACATGTCACAGTAGCATATAACATAGAATTGGTGATCAGAATGTAAGCCAGCAATCACCCAATCTTACCAAGCCTGTGACTCCCAGCCATGCAGCTATACACAAAGCTCATCACAGATGCATCCACCTTATTAACCAAATGGGGACCGACGTAGGTTGAATCTACGTCCAGCAGGTGGTGCTGCCGCTCTGACTGGACATAGATTCAACATCCTGCTGAACGAAGGATCACACAGCGATCGTGCGCATCTGAGAGGGGAGATTAAGCTGTCAAATGACAGCTGACATCTCCCCTCAGTGATCAGGAACCATGGTGATTGGTTCCTGATCACTACGATCGCCGGTGGATCATAGTGATCAAAATGAGCAGCGGCGGTGGGAGAAGAAGAGGATCCACTCACCTTCCTGACATTCCTCCACTGATCGTCGCTCCCCTCTGCTCTCGCAGGCATCCCTGCTCGCTCTGACTCTAATGTCGTGTCCCAGCTTGATGACATCATCAAGCTGCGACCCGGAACTTAGAGTCATCTGCGAGCAGGGATGCTGGTGTTGTGTCTGATTGCGCTGCCTGTTAATTTGCGCTGCCCTGCATGCGCAGTAGGAGACTGTGCGGCCACAGTTCCTATTTAATTATGCTGCTGGTGGTAAAATACTAAATATCTCTGCTTCCTTACATCCTACACTCCTCAAATTCTCAGGGTAGGGAGGGGACCCCATAATCTAGCTCTGTGCCAAATTGCAGCCACCGAGCCCCGCCGGTTCCTGAGATAGGTTTCTCTAATCTATCTCCTGAACCAGTAGGGCTCGGTGGCTGCAATTTTGCATATAGGTCATTCGGGGGGTCCCCTCTAGAGATGTCCCGAACGGTTCCAGGCGAACTTCGGGTGGTTCGCGTTCGCCTGCGAAGGCGAACTTTAACGGAAGTTCGATTCGCCCCATAATGCACTATGAGGGTCAACTTTGACCCTCTACATCACAGTCAGCAGGCACATTGTAGCCAATCCGGCTACACTCAGCCATGGAGCCCCACCCCCCCTTATATAAGGCAGGCTCCGGCGGCCATTACACTCGCTCGTGTGCCTGCAAATAGACAGACTAGGGTGAGCTGCTGCAGACTTTTTCTCCTAGGGACAGATTAGACATGCTCTTGGCTTCTTAGCTTGCTCCTGGCTGAATCTTATTGCTTTCATAGCACCCCTCATTCAACAGCTCTTTTCAGAGCTAATCCTGTTCTTGTGATCTTTTTTTGAACACTTGTGTTGCATAGACAGCATTGCTAATTCATACTGTGTGTGTGCCACTGCCAGCAGCCCAGCAGCACATTCAGTGACTACCGGTGTGTGTGACAGGGAGCTGAACATTGTACTACCCAGTACTGCATATAATACCTACTAGTACCTGTTGTGTTTAGTTAACCCACCTCATCACTGCATATACCTACCTTTGTGTTCAGTGAACCCACCTCACTGCATATAACTACCTTTGTGTTGAGTGAACCCACCTCACTGCATATAACTACCTTTGTGCTGAGTGAACCCACCTCACTGCATATAACTACCTTTAGTGTTCAGTGAATCCACCTCACTGCATCTAACTACCTTTAGTGTTCAGTGAACCCACCTCACTACATATACCTAACTGTTGTGTTGAGTGAACCCACCTCACTGCATCTAACTACCTTTAGTGTTCAGTGAACCCACCTAACTGCATCTAACTACCTTTAGTATTCAGTGAACCCACCTCACTGCATATAGCTAGCTGTTGTGTTGAGTGAACCCACCTCACTGCATATAACTACCTTTGTGTTGAGTGAGCTCACCTCACTGCATCTAACTACCTTTGTGTTCAGTGAACCCACCTCACTGCATCTAACTACCTTTATTGTTGAGTGAACCCACCTCACTGCATCTAACTACCTTTGTGTTCAGTGAACCCACCTCACTGCATCTAACTACCTTTAGTGTTGAGTGAACCCACCTCACTGCATCTAACTACCTTTAGTGTTGAGTGAACCCACCTCACTGCATATAGCTAGCTGTTGTGTTGCGTAAACCCACCTCACTGCATCTAACTACCTTTAGTGTTCAGTGAACCCACCTCACTGCATCTAACTACTTTTAGTGTTCAGTGAACCCACCTCATTGCATATACCTAACTGTTGTGTTGAGTGAACCCACCTCATTGCATATACCTAACTGTTGTGTTGAGTGAACCCACCTCACTGCATCTACCTACCTTTAGTGTTTAGTGAACCCACCTCACTGCATCTAACTACCTTTGTGTTCAGTGAACCCACCTCACTGCATATACCTAGCATCCCCCCGAGATTGACAAAATGGACAAACCAGGTAGAGGAAGAGGTAGAGGCAGACCCAGAGGAAGGCCACCTGGCACTGGCAGGTCTGTACGAGGTCATATTGATGTGATTTCGTGCAGACCTGGCCCAAAGTACAGTGCTCAGAAGAAGGCACGTGCCATCGCTTCCCAAAATTGTGAGGACGTGGTTGAGTATTTAACACAGAACACCTCATCTCCCACAGCCACCAGCGCTACTACAAGCACCACATCCGCTGCATTTGACACTTCGCAGGAGTTATTTAGTGTGGAAATCACTGATTCCCAGCCAATAATGCTGCAACAAGATGAAGGCGCTAAGCAAGTTACAACACCCCATACGTCTGAGTTAGGTGGCGATAGTATGGACGTAACGTCTGAGGAGGGGGATGATGAACAGGCATGCTCAGATGTACCAAAATTCGGTTCGGGTACATTCGAATTTGGAACTATAAAAATGTCACCAGATGTTGCGCTCCTCCTCTATACCACCCTTCTACAGTCTCTCTCTACCGGTTCGCAACACTGTCACAAGTTCACCAAATTAACAGTCCAAAAGTGTTCAAAACGGCATCCTGGGGATATGGATCCGATAATGTCTCTGAATCCTTTCGATTTCTCACAGTGTCTCCACATACAATCACCCTCAGGTGAGGTGCACATAAAAAAGAAGAAAAAAGGAGGGGGGGGGACAATATATAGTGTGATAACGTTAAACACTACACATAACCTCCACCTGGCATGCAGCACACCTAACCCCTATGTAGCACATACAGAAGTTATCTAATGCGCTCACCAGATGTGGTGGCTGCTCAATGACAAACAGCAATGCAGGCCTGTTTCATATATCCACTGGATAGGTACACCCTCTGTCCTGGCTGCAGTAGATCCTGATTCTTGAATTCACCTCCAAGCTCATACATATAGAAACAAACAGCAGAACATAGTGCAGTATATCAGGATTTAATGCACCACCACCTTCTCCTCAGTATAAACACAGCACTCATGTGCTCCACCAAGTGCACTAGCCACCGATACACTGATGCGCTCACCAGAAGTTATGGCTGCTGTATTACAAACAGCATCAACGTTTGTTGTATATAACCCACTTCTGCAGTCTCCTCTTCAGTAACTTTATCAGCCCAGAATAGCCTTAAAAACTAAACAGACGCTCCCATAGCGCAATCAACTTTTTAATAAACAATAAAATAAGTAGAATTCCACTCACATGTTCCACAAAGATAAAAAGCATATAAAAACTCCAGCGTCCTGGATCACAGTAGCATGTCTCCTCCGTATGCCACCCTCTAGCTGGGCCCAACGCGTTTCGTCCTTAGACTCATCAGGGGCTAGCGATTGGTTGGCTATGCGGAGGTTATATATGCTTAAACACTCCCATCTGCCCCACGTGAGTACTACGGAATAACCTGCTCGCCTCGTCCTGGAACCTCCTCCCATCCATCTAAGGCCGCGGTTTCTATGGACTACATTACCCATACATCCTGTTCGCATCATTTCCGGTCCGTCGCCAAAGAGAACTACATCACCCATAATCCTTGGCTACGTCACTTCCGGTTAGAGGTTTAATTGGTTGCAAAGAGGCAGGACCTCCTATACTCACCCCGCGCAAGCCGTAATGGTTACTCCGCACTACCCACACACCTTCCCCCACTGTGATGTGCAGTGACCAGCTTACCACGCACTATAGCCTTTTCCCCACCTCTATGGGTTACGACATTTGAATTTGGGTCCGCATGACATTCGAATTCGCCTTCGACGATGAAATTCGGTTCGGATTCGGTTCTGGTGTCGGGCTCAAAATTCGGTAAAAAATTAGTGTTCGGGAATTCGGATGCGTTTTTTTTTTTAAAGGGAAATCACATTGAAATAGGTGGAATAAAAAAAAAAAAAAAAAAAAAAAAAGTGACGTGTGGCACTGGCAGCAGACAATGCATTGTGTGGACCATGGCGGTGGAACCACTAACAGCGGGATAAATACAGCAGCAGTAGGAGGAGTGACGTGTGGCACTGGCAGCAGGCAATGCATTGTATTGACCCTGGCGGTGGGACCACTGACAGTAGGAGGATAAATACAGCAGCAGTAGGAGGAGGAGTGACGTGTGGCACTGGCAGTAGGCAATGTATTGTGTGGACCCTGGCGGTGGGACCACTGACAGCAGGAGGATAAATACAGCAGTAGGAGGAGGAGTGACGTGTGGCACTGGCAGCAGGCAATGTATTGTGTGGACCCTGGCGGTGGGACCACTGACAGCAGGATAGATACAGCAGCAGGAGGAGGACTGACGTGTGGCACTGGCAGCAGGCAATGTATTGTGTGGACCCTGGCGGTGGGACCACTGACAGCAGGAGGATAAATACAGCAGCAGTAGGAGGAGTGACGTGTGGCACTGGCAGCAGGCAATGCATTGTGTTGACCCTGGCGGTGGGACCACTGAAAGCAGGAGGATAAATACAGCAGCAGTAGGAGGAGGAGTGACGTGTGGCACTGGCAGCAGGCAATGCATTGTGTGGACCCTGGCGGTGGGACCACTGACAGCAGGAGGATAAATACAGCAGCAGTAGGAGGAGTGACGTGTTGCACTGGCAGCAGGCAATGTATTGTGTGGACCCTGGCGGTGGGACCACTGACAGCAGGAGGATAAATACAGCAGCAGTAGGAGGAGGAGTGACATGTGGCATTGGCAGCAGGCAATGTATTGTGTGGACCCTGGCGGTGGGACCACTGACAGCAGGATAGATACAGCAGCAGGAGGAGGACTGACGTGTGGCACTGGCAGCAGGCAATGCATTATGTGGACCCTGGCGGTGGGACCACTGACAGCAGTAGGATAAATACAGCAGCAGGAGGAGGAGTGAGGTGTGGCAGTGGCAGCAGGCAATGTATTGTGTTGACCCTGGCGGTGGGACCACTGACAGTAGGAGGATAAATACAGCAGCAGTAGGAGGAGGAGTGACGTGTGGCACTGGAAGCAGGCAATGTATTGTGTGGACCCTGGCGGTGGGACCACTGACAGCAGGAGGATAAATACAGCAGCAGTAGGAGGAGTGACGTGTGGCACTGGCAGCAGGCAATGTATTGTGTTGACCCTGGCGGTGGGACCACTGACAGTAGGACGATACATACAGCAGCAGTAGGAGGAGGAGTGACGTGTGGCACTGGCAGCAGGCAATGTATTGTGTGGACCCTGGCGGTGGGACTACTGATAGCAGGAGGATAAATACAACAGAAGTAGGAGGAGGAGTGACGTGTGGCACTGGCAGTGTAAGGAATAGCGGAGATGCCGCTGCTGAGTCAAGCGGCTTGGCAGCTATCTCCGCTAGAGTTGGGCCGAACCTCCGATTTTCGGTTCGCGAACCGGGTTCGCGAACTTTCGCGAAAGGTTCGGTTCGCGTTAAAGTTCGCGAACCGCAATAGACTTCAATGGGGATGCGAACTTTGAAAAAAAAAATAATTATGCTGGCCACAAAAGTGATGGAAAAGATGTTTCAAGGGGTCTAACACCTGGAGGGGGGGATGGCGGAGTGGGATACATGCCAAAAGTCCCCGGGAAAAATCTGGATTTGACGCAAAGCAGCGTTTTAAGGGCAGAAATCACATTGAATGCTAAATGACAGGCCTAAAGTGCTTTCAAACATCTTGCATGTGTATACATCAATCAGGTAGTGTAATTAAGGTACTGCTTCACACTGACACACCAAACTCATCGTGTAACGCACCGCAAACAGCTGTTTGTGTAGTGACGGCCGTGCTTTACTGGTGCGCACCATGGCGAGAGTGCAGGTTTTGGTGGCTTTACAGCCCATATGGTCATCTGGCTACAGGTGTACAGTGGCGGTTCACTAAACAGAACAGGTATGCAGTGGCGGGTCCACTGAACAGAACAGGTATGCAGTGGCGGGTTCACTTAACTGCACAGGTATGCGCACTGATGCGGTGGGTCCACTGAACAGAACAGGTATGCAGTGGCGGGTTCACTAAACAGAACAGGTATACAGTGGCGGGTCCACTGAACAGAACAGGTATGCAGTGGCGGGTTCACTAAACAGAACAGGTATGCAGTGGCGGGTCCACTGAACAGAACAGGTATGCAGTGGCGGGTTCACTAAACAGAACAGGTATACAGTGGCGGTTCACTAAACAGAACAGGTATACAGTGGCGGTTCACTAAACAGAACAGGTATGCAGTGGCGGGTCCACTGAACAGAACAGGTATGCAGTGGCGGGTTCACTTAACTGCACAGGTATGCGCACTGATGCGGTGGGTCCACTGAACAGAACAGGTATGCAGTGGCGGGTTCACTAAACAGAACAGGTATACAGTGGCGGGTCCACTGAACAGAACAGGTATGCAGTGGCGGGTTCACTAAACAGAACAGGTATGCAGTGGCGGGTCCACTGAACAGAACAGGTATGCAGTGGCGGGTTCACTAAACAGAACAGGTATACAGTGGCGGTTCACTAAACAGAACAGGTATACAGTGGCGGTTCACTAAACAGAACAGGTATGCAGTGGCGGGTCCACTGAACAGAACAGGTATGCGCACTGATGCGGTGGGTTCACTGAACAGAACAGGTATGCAGTGGCGGGTTCACTAAACAGAACAGGTATACAGTGGCGGTTCACTAAACAGAACAGGTATACAGTGGCGGTTCACTAAACAGAACAGGTATGCAGTGGCGGGTCCACTGAACAGAACAGGTATGCGCACTGATGCGGTGGGTTCACTGAACAGAACAGGTATGCAGTGGTGGGTTCACAGCACAGGTATGCAGTGGTGGGTTCACAGCACAGGTATGCAGTGGTGGGTTCACAGCACAGGTATGCAGTGGTGGGTTCAATGAACAGGTATACAGTGGCGGGTCCACTGAACAGAACAGGTATGCAGTGGTGGGTTCACAGCACAGGTATGCAGTGGTGGGTTCACAGCACAGGTATGCAGTGGTGGGTTCACAGAACAGGTATGCAGCCAGACAGGAACAAGCTAAGCCTAACTAATCTTTCCCTGAGAGACAGTCTGCAGCAGCTCGCCCTACTTTGACTAATGCAGGCACACGAGTGGCCTTAATGGCCGCCGCTGCCTGCCTTATATAAGGGGGGGTGGGGCTCCAGGGGCTAGTGTAGCCTAATTGGCTACACTGGGCCTGCTGACTGTGATGTAGAGGGTCAAAGTTGACCCTCCATGTGCATTATGGGGCAAACCGAACTTCCGCAAAGGTTCGCCTGCGGGACGCGAACGCGAACCACTGAAGTTCGCATGGAACCGTTCGCAGGCGAACCGTTCGGCCCAACTCTAATCTCCGCGTGTCAACCGGCGGTCTCTGCCATGCGGGTATGTGCTCAGGGTCCTTCCATTGCTCCCAGGTTAAGGGCTACGCGCGCGCGAGCAGAGCGGCAGGACCTTTATGCAGCTAAGAGGGGAGTCAGCTGATCAGGTGGTCAGCTGACTCCAGCTAGCATCCGGATTGGCTGAGTGACTGGGGCGGCGCTATGCAGCATGTTGACTATATATAGAGCAGGGCTGTCAGTAGTTCCGCGTCTGCTGTTGCGAATGCTGTAGTGTGTTAGCGCTCAGACCCTAGTCAGATACCAAAGTGTGCTAGAACCGGCCGGAGCCGGGGATCCACACTTAGTCAGATTCTGTTGATCTGAACAACAGAATAGTATGCCACCGGCCGCACTGAAGCACCTCTCAGACAGCACGCTGGAAGGGGGGCAAGACAATACCAGGGCGTACTGCGCAAGCTCCCTCCAGATGTGCAAGCGCTCCACCCAGTACTCCCTGGGGTCCACAGGCTCCTCGCTGCCGGTGTCAAGCACACTGAAGGACTCCATGTAGTCAGCCACCATCCGGATCATGCGCTGGCTGTGACTCTCTGCGAAGGTGGCTGCTGCATGCACCTCCTCTCTCGGCTGCTGTACCTTCATGTAGAACGCCTGCGTCAATGACAGCAGGTCTCCTGGGCGCCCGACGCTGCTGCTGGCCGCAGGCACCGGCTGCTGTGCTGGCTGCTGGACAGGGACAGAGGGGGGGGGGAGGCGGGGGGAAGGCTTCCTCCAGTCGCCGAACAAGGATCTCCTGCAACTCCCTTGCTCGCTGCTCACGGTCTCTGGCAGGTAGAAACTGATCCCACCTCCCCCTCAGCCGTGGGTCCAGGATCATGCTGATGCAGGCATCCTCCCTCGCTTGCATCCGCTTGACCCTGGGGTCTGTGCGCAGGCGGCGCAGCATGTGCGCTGCCATGAGGAACAGGGTGGACCGTCCAACAGAGACATCAGGGTCAGCGTCCTCCTTCTCCTCTTGCCCCTGAGCCTCTTCCTCCTCTCTCCACCCTCGCACCACTGCTGCTGCGCTCCGATGTTCCCCCCCAGCAGCAACGTCCAGCACCTCCAACTCCTCCTTCTCCTCTTCCTCCTCCAGGGACTCAAATACCTGCGGAGCAGTGGACTGCGCAGGCGGCTGCTGTTCCACCTGCTTCAGGGCCTCCTATCCAAAATCCACCAAATCAGTGCCCTGTCCAGCAGACAAACAAAGGGCACCCACTGGCAGAGGGATGCCCGTTGTTCACTCACCAAGTTGGTTCCCTGCAGGAAGGGAGCCAACACCAAGCAGACCTGCTGCATCTGCCCCCATTGTGCGTTGGTGAGGAGCTGGAGTTTGGTGGTACTGCTGCCAGTGCCGGTGACAGTGGCATCATAGATGTACCGGTTGACAGCCCTCCTCTGCTCAACAACCAGCCGCTCCAACATCGCCAGGGTGGAGTTCCAGCGAGTTGGCACATCTATGATGAGGTGGTGTCGTGGCAGGCCCTCTAGCTGCTGGATGTCTGCCAGTTTGGCTGTGGCAGCTGCTGATTTGCGGAAAGCACGTACAATCTTCCGCGCTGCTTCAAACAGCTCCTGCATCCCCTGGTAGGTGCGCATAAACTTTTGCACTACCAGGTTCAGGACGTGGGCCAAGCAAGGGACGTGGAGCAAGTCTCCCCTGCTGATGGCAGCCAGCAGGTTGGCGGCATTGTCGGACACCACCAATCCCACAGTGAGGCCTCTGGGGGTCAGCCACGTCCTCTCCTGCTCCCTGAGGTACCGGAGCTCATTCGATGCCGTCAAGGAGTTTTTCCAAAGGCTTTTCATCTCCAGCAGCGCTTGGCAGGTGGGGGCCTTCATGCTGCTGGAGAGCCGGGATCGCTTGGCGGCGGGAGCTGCTGCTTCTCCCCTGACCCCGTGCAGTGGCACCACATAGTGGGCGACTGGTGCCGCTGCTGTTGCTGCTGCGCCCGAGGGTGGACCTGCTGCTTCCTTGCTCGGGATTTCCACCAGGCTGACCCAGTGGGCCGTAAAGGACAGATAGCACTCTGTCCCAAAACGGCTGCTCCATGAATCCATGGTTATGTGGATCCATGCACTCACAGTGTGATCGAGCGCGCGGCCCACGTTCGCCATGGCAGAGCGGTGCAGTTCTGGGATCGCCCTGCGGGAGAAATAGTGGCGGCTGGGGACTTGCCACTCCGGGATCCCAACCTGCAGCAGCGCTCAGATGTCACTCCCCTCCTGCACAAAGGAATATGGCAGGAGCTGGGAGCACACGGCCCGGGCAAGCAACCCGTTCAGCAACTGGATACGCCTGTGGGCGGGAGGCAGCACCTTGGTCACACCGGGGAATGCTTCGCTGAGCAGGGTCTGGCGGCGTTTGCCTGCACGGGAGGATGAGGAGGCCACTGTGGAGGGAGCTGATGAGGCCACTGAGGACTGGCTGCCCGGGAAGTTGGGGGGGTGGGAGTGAGTTGCTGCTGTGCTGCTGCTGCTGGATGGGCAGGAAAGTCAGATGCTGCTGCTGCTGCTCCTGCTGAAATCTGTGCAGTGGCTGTCTGGCTCTGACCACTGCCTGCACCACTTTGCATCAGCTTCTCCAACTCACTAAAGTCCTCAAAATGTCTGCTCTTTAAGTGGGTCTGCAGGCACGAGGTACCCAACTTGAGCAGATCGCGACCTCTGCTGAGACTGACACTGCAACTGTTGCAAAGTGCACGTGTCGCGTCCACTGGGCACTTGGTGAAGTACCGCCAGACTGGGGACTTCAACCTGCTCTTTGAGCTTGAGGGCTGGGGTTTTTGGGTGCCCTTGGAGGATTGTGCCTTTTTTGTTTTAGTTGGAGGTTTGCTGCGGGTGGTGGTAGCGGCTGAAGCAGCAGGCTGTGGCTCCTGCCTTTCACGCCCTGTGCTGGCCGCCTTGCTGCTGCCGCGCCTCTGTGCCAGAGACGCCTCCTCCTCCGATGACGAGCTGCCTTCAACCAACTGTGCTGGTGGTACTGGTGGCACATAGGAAGGATCCAGCAAGTCATCATCATCAACCCCAAACATATCCTGTGAGCCCGCCTCAACCAACTCCTCTACCCCAACATCCCCTGCATCACGCCCCTCCCCATCAGTGCCAACCACAAACTGCTGCACCTCAACCTCCCCCTCCTCCTTGCATGATGATGTCCCCATTATCTCCTGCTCAAACTGCTCCACAACATCCCTGTACAGGATCTTCTCAAAAAATTAGCATATTGTGATAAAGTTCATTATTTTCTGTAATGTACTGATAAACATTAGACTTTCATATATTTTAGATTCATTACACACAACTGAAGTAGTTCCAAGCCTTTTATTGTTTTAATATTGATGATTTTGGCATACAGCTCATGAAAACCCAAAATTCCTATCTCAAAAAATTAGCATATTTCATCCGACCAATAAAAGAAAAGTGTTTTTAAAACAAAAAAAGTCAACCTTCAAATAATTATCTTCAGTTATGCGCTCAATACTTGGTCGGGAATCCTTTTGCAGAAATGACTGCTTCAATGCGGCATGGCATGGAGGCAATCAGCCTGTGCCACTGCTTAGGTGTTATGGAGGCCCAGGATGCTTCGATAGCGGCCTTAAGCTCATCCAGAGTGTTGGGTCTTTCGTCTCTCAACTATCTCTTCACAATATCCCACAGATTCTCTATGGGGTTCAGGTCAGGAGAGTTGGCATGCCAAATGAGCACAGTAATACCATGGTCAGTAAACCATTTACCAGTGGTTTTGGCACTGTGAGCAGGTGCCAGGTCGTGCTGAAAAATGAAATCTTCATCTCCATAAAGCTTTTCAGCAGATGGAAGCATGAACCCATTTTTGAACCAGAAACAGCGCCAGAGGCGCCTGACCTGGGCTACAGAGAAGCAGCACTGGACTGTTGCTCAGTGGTCCAAAGTACTTTTTTCGGATGAAAGCAACTTTTACATGTCATTCAGAAATCAAGGTGCCAGAGTCTGGAGGCAGGCTGGGGAGAGGGAAATGCCAAAATGCCTAAAGTCCAGTGTCAAGTACCCACAGTCAGTGATGGTCTGGGATGCCATGTCAGCTGCTGGTGTTGGTCCACTGTGTTTTATCAAGGGCAGGGTCAATGCAGCTAGCCATCAGATTTTGGAGCACTTCATGCTTCCATCTGCTGAAAAGCTTTATGGAGATGAAGATTTCATTTTTCAGCATGACCTGGCACCTGCGCACAGTGCCAAAACCACTAGTAAATGGTTTACTGACCATGGTATTACTGTGCTCATTTGGCATGCCAACTCTCCTGACCTGAACCCTATAGAGAATCTGTGGGATATTGTGAAGAGAAAGTTGAGAGACGAAAGACCCAACACTCTGGATGAGCTTAAGGCCGCTATCGAAGCATCCTGGGCCTCCATAACACCTAAGCAGTGGCACAGGCTGATTGCCTCCATGCCATGCCGCATTGAAGCAGTCATTTCTGCAAAAGGATTCCCGACCAAGTATTGAGCGCATAACTGAAGATAATTATTTGAAGGTTGACTTTTTTTGTTTTAAAAACACTTTTCTTTTATTGGTCGGATGAAATATGCTAATTTTTTGAGATAGGAATTTTGGGTTTTCATGAGCTGTGTGCCAAAATCATCAATATTAAAACAATAAAAGGCTTGGAACTACTTCAGTTGTGTGTAATGAATCTAAAATATATGAAAGTCTAATGTTTATCAGTACATTACAGAAAATAATGAACTTTATCACAATATGCTAATTTTTTTAGAAGATCCTGTACATGGCTGCAGTCACTGGGGTGAAGACCGAGCTCAGTGAGGGCAGGCTGGTCAATGGGGTCACCGTGACCTCAAGCGGTGGTGGAGGCCTGCTGCGGACCGGAGTGCTGGTGGTGGTGGCACTGGTCTCGCTGGTGCTGGAGGCCTGGATGGAAACGGTGGCTTCCTGCTCCGCCATCATTTCCACCATAGCCTGCACCTGACTCTCCACAATGGGCCGTGGGCGACGACCCATCTCAAAGATGGGCGCAACGCGCTGCTGTTGCGCCTCTGCTCCCTCCTCCCTGCGGTCAGTGGCTGGCGGCGGACAAGTCCCAGACCTGCTGCTGCTGGCAGTGGCTCCTGAAATGGCGCTGCCTCTCCTGGTGGTGCCTCGCCCTCTACCTCTGCCAGTCATTGTGCCCTATACAAATACAGTAAAAAAAAAAGTAGAAGAGGGCGGGAAAGGGTGTAAACTTTAATAAAGTCTGTGTTGGTGGTGACTTGGTGGTGACTAGTAGTAGTAGTAGACAGTAGTAGTAGTAGTACGCACGCAGATAACTAAGAAATACCTAGCGTACTACACAATAACTAAGTCGTGCGGCAGACAGTTGATGACAATTACAATCGGTCACACACGGTCAGACGCAATCAATCAATCAATAGGCTCGGGCAGGTGACAGTCACAGGTCGCTCACAACGGATGCTGGTGGTGGCCTGTGTTGTAACTCTTATTTATTACACACTACAGATGATAATAAAATCAGACAGTAACAGTGAAAAAAAATTAAGTGAACGGGTACTAGTAGTATAGTAGTAGACAGTAGTAGTACACACGCAGGTAACTAAGAAATACCTAGCGTACTACACTATAACTAAGTCATGTGGCAGACAGTTGGCGACAATTACAATCGGTCACACAGGTGACAGTCACAGGTCACTCACAATGGATACTGGTGGTGGCCTGTACACAGTCAGTAACTAACTAACACAGTACTGAAACTAATAAAGTAACAGACTACAGCAGTACTAAATAATTAAATAATTAACTAAACTAGTACTAAGTACACAACTAACTAGAATCCCTAACCTACCTAAGCTAGTAGTAGGCTAAGACTACCTAGGCTAGCAGGCCTAGCCTGCACACAGACTAACACTAGCCTAGCACAGTATACAGTATACACTAGCTGACTAAAAACAATCAAAACACTAGCTAACTATATAAGACAACAATAAATGTGTTTAGGAGGTGTTTAGGAAGCAAAACGCTAGGTTTAGCAGTGAAATGCACTTGCTCAGACACAGCACAGCACTGCAGAATCTCTCAGTACCAGCACAGTCACACAAGTACGTGGCTCCACAAGATAGCCGCCTTATATAGAGGAGGGGAGGGCCAGGCTCCCCTCCTCTGATTGGTTGCTAGGGTTGCCAGGTCCTCGGCTGGAGGACTTCTGATTGGCCCAATGACGTCATCCCCAAATCCCGAAGCCGAACCCACCGCTCTATCCGTCCGAATTCGAGTGCGCACATTCGGGAGACTTCACATTCGGATTTGGCATGGATTGAATTCTTCGGGTTCGCATTCGGCAAACCTGAAAAATCGCCCGGATTTTCGGGTAAACTTCGCATTCGGGGTCCTGTTGAGCACCCCTGATGATGAAGCACCTGATGTTGGTGCAGTTGTGGAGGTGTCTGAGGAAAGCGAAGCTGGGCAGGATGATTATGATGATGATTATATGGATGCCACGTATGTTCCCAATAGAGGAGATGACCAGGGGGACAGTTCAGAGGGGGAGCCAGAGAGGAGTAGGAGGAGACGAGTCCATGAAAGAAGCAGAGGGAGCTTGTCCTCAGAAACAGCTGGGGGCAGTGTCCGGCGCCATGTATCGCCAGCTATGGACAGCCAGCGGAAGAAGCCAATTTCTGCCAGTCACCCTTTTGCCCAGCGTCTGACAGCTGGCGTGGCGGAACTATTAGCTCGCCAGCTATTACCATACAAGCTGGTGGAGTCAGAGGCTTTCCGTAAATTTGTGGCCATTGGGACACCGCAGTGGAAGATACCAGGCCGCAATTATTTTTCACAAAAGGCCATACCCAAACTGTACCGTGCAGTTGAGAGGCAAGTGGTGTCATCTCTTGCAAAGAGCGTTGGGTCAAGGGTCCACCTGACCACGGATGCCTGGTCTGCCAAGCACGGGCAGGGCCGCTACATTACGTACACAGCCCATTGGGTCAACCTGGTGACCGATGGCAAGCATGGAGTACGTGGCTGCGCAGCGGACCAACTTGTGACACCTCCACGTCTTGCAGGCAGGCCTCCTGCCACCTCCTCTCCTTCTCCTCCTGCTACATCCTTTTTGCTGTCCTCCTCCACCTCCTTGGCTGAGTGATAGTTAACTCTAGAGACGCTGCCATCTCCACCTCTCCAGCTACACAGCCCCATCTCCCCAGAGCCTACGCTGCATGCCAGGTACGACGGTGTCACGCCATTTTAGACATGTCTTGCCTCAAAGCGAAGAGTCACACTGGACCAGCTCTCCTGGCTGCTCTTAACAAAGAGGTGGAGCAATGGCTGACCCCGCACCAGCTGGAGATCGGCAACGTGGTGTGTGACAATGGCAGCAATCTCCTTTCCGCTTTGAATTTGGGAAAGCTGACACATGTACCCTGCATGGCTCATGTGCTGAATCTGGTCGTGCAAAGATTTGTGTCAAAGTACCCAGGCTTAGAGGACATCCTGAAGCAGGCCAGGAAGTTGTGTGGGCATTTAAGGCGGTCTTACACGGCCATGGCACGCTTTGCGGACATTCAGCGGAGAAACAACTTGCCGGTGAGACGCCTCATTTGCGATAGCCCAACTCGCTGGAATTCCACCCTGCTCATGTTCTCTCGCCTGCTAGACCAGGAGAAAGCCGTCACCCAGTACCTGTACAATTACAGTAGAAGGACACAATCTGGGAAGATGGGGTTGTTCTGGCCACCGAACTGGACACTGATGCGAAATGCATGCAGGATCATGCAGCCATTTGAGGAGGTGACCAACTTGGTGCGTGCCGTGCGTAGAGTGGTGGATGAAGCTGTAGAGGAGTGTGAACAGGAACAGTTATGGAAGGAGGAGTCGTGGGAGCGATTTTCATCCGAACCAGATTTTTCCTTGGCACCTGCGGCAGCACAGAGGGGGGAGGAGGAAGAAGAGGAGTCGTGTGGGGAAGGAAAGGAGTCAGACTCGGATGAGGAAGGTGTTTCTGTTGAGGAGGAAGAGGCGGCGGCAGAAGAACAACCGCAGCAGCCGTCACAGGGTGCTTGTGCAGCTCCACGTTCCCATGGTATTGTTCGTGGCTGGGGGGAGGAAGAAGAGTTGCGTGACGTCACTCAGGAAGCGCAAGAGGAGATGGAGAGTACGTCTGGATCCAACTTTGTGCAGATGGCCTCTTTCATGTTGTCCAGCCTGTTGAGGGACCCCCGCATCAAAAAAACATAATGGGAATGACCTGTACTGGGTGGCCACGCTACTAGACCCTCGGTACAGGCACAAAGTGGCAGACCTGTTAACAACTCAACAGAAGGCGGAAAGGATGCAGCACTTGCAGAACAAGCTGTCAATGATGCTTTACAATGCGTTTAAGGGTGATGTGACAGCACAACGCAATAAAGGTACCACTGGCAGCAATTCTCCTCCTCCCAAGTCCATGCAGGCAAGGAAAGGACGCTCCAGCGATCTTGGGGTGATGTCGGACATGCGGACATTCTTTAGTCCAACGCCTCGCCGTAGCCCTTCTGGATCCACCCTCCACCAACGCCTGGACCGGCAGGTAGCCAACTACCTGGCCTTAAGTGTGGATGTAGACACTGCGAGCAGCGACGATGAACCCTTGGTCTACTGGGTGCGCAGGCTTGACCTGTGGCCAGAGCTGTCCCAATTTGCCATCCAACTTCTCTCTTGCCCTGCCGTAAGCGTCCTGTCAGAAAGGACCTTCAGTGCAGCTGGAGGCATTGTCACTGAGAAGAGAAGTCGCTTAAGTCACAAAAGTGTTCAGTACCTCACCTTTATCAAAATGAATGAGGCATGGATCCCGGAGGGCTACTGCCCGACCGAAGACTAAATCAGTCCCCACACACAGCATCTCTGCCTGTAGGCCGCTTGACTGCCTCCTCCGCCACCACCAACAGGGTCCAGGACTCTAGGCGGATTCATGAATTTTTAAGGCCGCTATACTAATTTTTCTGGTGCGTGTACATGCCTGCCTAATTTTTCTGGCTGCACTGCGGGTGGCTGCAACAAAAAACACAAAAGGCATGTACATGTGCCCATCCCCCTTCGTGATCATTACCTTGCCGTAGTGAAGGGGCTTGCGTATCACAATGAAGCAATGACCGCCGGCTATAGGAGTGTCTCGGGTGGGGGTGGCACACCAAAGATAATAAGGTCGTTGCTTCATTGTGGTCAGACCAAATTTGATCAGCTGTACAGTCACTGTTGTTCTATCATTGAGCTACCACAGCCCGGCGACCATATGGGCTGGAAAACCGCCACGGCCTGCACTCTGGCCATGTTGCGCACCAGTCCAGCACGGCCGTCAATACGCAAACAGCTGTTTGCGGTGCATTACACAGCGAGTTTGGTGTGTCAGTGTGAAGCAGTACTCTAATTACACTCCCTGATTGATGTATACACATGCAAGATGTTTGAAAGCACTTTAGGCCTGCAATTTAGCATTCAATGTGATTTCTGCCCTTAAAACGCTGCTTTTCGTGAAATCCAGATTTTTCCCCGGGACTTTTGGCGTGTATCCCACTCCGCCATGCCCCCCTCCAGGTGTTAGACCCCTTGAAACATCTTTTCCATCACTTTTGTGGCCAGCATAACTTTTTCTATTTTTCAAAGTTCGCCTGCCCATTGAAGTCTATTGCGGTTCGCAAACTTTTGCGCGAACCGAACCTTCCGTGGAAGTTCGCGAAAGGGGTTCGCAAACCAAAAATTGGAGGTTTGCGATATCTCTAGTCCCCTCCCTACCCTGAAAATTTGAGGAGTGTAGGATGTAAGGAAGTGGAGATATTTAGTATTTTACCACCAGCAGCCTAATTAACTTCACACTGAGCATGCGTGCTACTCAGTGTGGAAGGGAGCTTCTGGGCAGCGCAATCAGACATTACACCGGCAAGAGTGGAGGTGTCTACAGCTGCTCATTGCTGGAGTCTGGGAGGTGAGTAAAGGCTGCTAGCTACAGAGGGGACACCTGGCCACACCATACCTACCTAACAATACTGGGGATCCGGCTGCCTGTCCCTGACCCCCCCAAATGCGCCCCCCTGCATGTAAAATTGTCTGGTCCTTAAGGGGGGTTAGGCAGCCGGTCTCCAAATGGTTACGCTGAATATTCACAGTATCTTCACACCTTGTAGAAGGCAGGAATGAATGAACATGTTTTCCGGTGGACAGTTAGTGGCAAACAACGATCGTCTGTCGTTCACACTACCAGGCTTTGCAATCTGGTTATCCTAACCTGCATGGGGGATAAGGGGTTAAAGGGGCTTAAGAGGGGGGATCCCAACAATTTAACTTTTTATGGGCAATTCATAGCTAATTTTTTCAGTGATACAGCAATATTGCAGCTGTACAGCGATATCTGGCAAAAGTGTTGCCGGTTCCATCGGGTTTCCAGGTATTCATTAAGCACTACATACTGACCACCTGGAAGCTCCAGCATGGCAGTCACTGCTCTTTCACTTCATATATGTAAATTTACACTTCCGATAAATTATCTGCCATTTAACCTCGTTTAAAAAAAAATCCTAACAAGTTCTTTTTGATGAAAAAAATTTCCATTGTTCTCACTGTTCACTTTAACATGCCCTGCAAATTTGGTGATTGTAGCATGAAGGAGGGCTTTGCTATTCACCGATGAAGTTGACGGCCATTGACACTTCTTAAAAAAAAAACAAAAAAAAAAACACATTAAACATTTTTTTGCATATAATACATACTTTTTGGCAACTAATTTGCCATTGATTCCCCTCCGCTGTGCCACTGTCTTGGTTTCTGCACACTTTGTACACCTATTTTATAGCTGCAGAGATGCCCTGAAAGTTTTAGAAGTTCACCTGCCATTAAAGTCAAGGGGGCTCGCTGAGAATGTGTGGTATGCAAATTTTGGGAGTAAACATTTGCGAATCATCCACTGACGTTCTTCCATGATGTTTGTCCAGCTTTAGTGTTAGGCAGATCCTTCTGATTCAGACCATAAGGCATTGCAATAGGCTAAACCTTCTGATTCAGACCATAATGCATTGCAAAAGGCAGATCCTTCTGATTCAGGCCATAATGCATTGCAATAGGTGGAGCTTTCTGATTCAAACCATAATGCATTGCAACAGGCAGAGCCTTCTGATTCACCTATAATGCACTGCAGTAGGCAGATCCTTCTGATTCACCTATAATGCACTGCAGTAGGCAGATCCTTCTGATTCACCTATAATGCACTGCAGTAGGCAGATCCTTCTGATTCAGACTATAATGCATTGCAATAGGTGGAGCTTTCTGATTCAAACCATAATGCATTGCAACAGGCAGAGCCTTCTGATTCAGGCCATAATGCATTGCAATAGGTGGAGCTTTCTGATTCAAACCATAATGCATTGCAACAGGCAGAGCCTTCTGCATACCTTACAACTTTTGGAGCCAGGAAAAAGGGACACTAAAACATGACCCTGTCACACTTTTAACCATGCACCAATTTTTCAAAACCACGCCTTTCCCTTATACAGTTTCCCCCTCCATCCTATGCAGAGATTGGCACATGGAGCGATGATAGGCAAGTTATTTAAAGAACAATCACAGCACACATATGTATTAAAGGGTATAAATTAAAGTAAACAGCTCTACATGAAGAGTTATGAATATATGAAATAAAAAAATAAAAGACTGAAATGTGCAAAATATTAAATTCTTTATTTCTGGCAAAAAAAGTCACATATCAGAAATGTTAACACAGAGTCTGCAAGTTCATAACTCAAGTCCCAGGACTGTAAATGCATAAAATCACTCAACTATCCCTAATTAAGGATCTTGTATCACTATATGGGTTATTTATAAAAGCAAAAGCACAGATGAATGCAACCAATATGATTGATCCATACAGGACTTGTAGCACTTCACAAGCATATTGAAAGATAAGATATTCACCTCACTGTTCAGATGCTCTGTAACCAGATAGCCAGGGTAGAGAACCCTGTCTCACTCTCTCTCAACTACAAAGACATTCCTTGCTGAGCCTGGAGTTTTATGTTGTTGTGCTGCTGATGAAGTTCAGCGTGAGGCAAAGCTGCAGAGTGCAATGTGATGCACGTATTTGTGTTCTCTGCAAAGACTGAGCACTGAAACAGTTAACTGCAAACTGCTCTGTGAAGAGGTCGTCGGGACATTTGACCAGTGCCCCGAGATGCTGTGATAGAGGCTACAAATTGTTAGTGTCATAGTGAAAACTTGACTCTTGGCAGGTCTACTTCTGATTCAGACCATAATGCTGTGCAACAGGCTAAGCCTTCTAATTCAGACCATTATGCATTGCAACAGGCAGAGCCTTCTTATTCACCCATAATGCATTGCAACAGGCTGAGCCTTCTGATTCACCCATAATGCATTGCAATAGGCTGAGCCTTCTGATTCACCCATAATGCATTGCAACAGGCCGAGCCTTCTGATTCAGACCATAATGCATTGCAACAGGCTGAGCCTTCTGATTCAGACCATAATGCATTGCAACAGGCTGAGCCTTCTGATTCACCCATAATGCATTGCAACAGGCTGAGCCTTCTGATTCTTCCATGAGCCTTCTGATTCTTCCATAATGCATTGCAATAGTCTTGCAATAACAGGGTTCAAATCTTGGCTCTTCCTGTTCAGTAAGCCAGCAGCTGTTTGGTAGGAGACCTTAGGCAAGTCTCCCTAACACTGCTACTGCCTAGAGCGCAACCTTGTGGCTGCAGCTCTTGTGCTTCGAGTCTGCCAGGAGAAAAGTGCGATATAAATGTTATTTGTCTTGTCTAGTTTAGCCAGAGCCTTCTGATTCAGACCATAATGCATTGCAACAGGCAGAGACTTCTGATTTACCCATAATGCACTGCAACAGGCTAAGCCTTCTGATACAGACCATAATGCATTGCAACAGGCTGAACCTTCTGATTCACCCATAATGCATTGCAATAGCCTGAGCCTTCTGATTCAGACCATAATGCATTGCAACAGGCAGAGACTTCTGATTTACCCATAATGCACTGCAACAGGTTAAGCCTTCTGATACAGACCATAATGCATTGCAACAGGCTGAACCTTCTGATTCACCCATAATGCATTGCAAAAGGCAGAGCCTTCTGATACAGACCATAATGCATTGCAACAGGCTGAGCCTTCTGATTCACCCATAATGCATTGCAATAGGCTGAGCCTTCTGATTCACCCATAATGCATTGCAACAGGCTGAACCTTCTGATTCAGACCATAATGCATTGCAACAGGCTGAGCCTTCTGATTCAGACCATAATGCATTGCAACAGGCAGAGACTTCTGATTTACCCATAATGCATTGCAACAGGCTGAGCCTTCTGATACAGACCATAATGCATTGCACTAGGCAGAGACTTCTGATACAGACCATAATGCATTGCACTAGGCAGAGACTTCTGATTTACCCATAATGCACTGCAACAGGCTGAGCCTTCTGATACAGACCATAATGCATTGCAACAGGCTGAACCTTCTGATTCACCCATAATGCATTGCAAAAGGCAGAGCCTTCTGATACAGACCATAATGCATTGCAACAGGCTGAGCCTTCTGATTCACCCATAATGCATTGCAATAGGCTGAGCCTTCTGATTCACCCATAATGCATTGCAACAGGCTGAACCTTCTGATTCAGACCATAATGCATTGCAACAGGCAGAGACTTCTGATTTACCCATAATGCACTGCAACAGGCTGAGCCTTCTGATTCAGACCATAATGCATTGCAACAGGCTGAGCCTTCTGATTTAGACCACAATGCATTGCAACAGGCTGAGCCTTCTGATTCACCCATAATGCATTGCAATAGGCTATGCCTTCTGATTCACCCATAATGCATTGCAACAGGCTGAGCCTTCTGATTCAGACCATAATGCATTGCAACAGGCTGAGCCTTCTGATTTAGACCACAATGCATTGCAACAGCCTGAGCCTTCTGATTCAGACCATTATGCATTGCAATAGGCAGAGACTTCTGATTTACCCATAATGCACTGCAACAGGCTGAGCCTTCTGATACAGACCATAATGCATTGCAACAGCCTGAGCCTTCTGATACAGACCATAATGCATTGCAATAGGCTGAGCCTTCTGATTCACCCATAATGCATTGCAACAGGCTGAGCCTTCTGATTCACCCATAATGCATTGCAACAGGCTGAGCCTTCTGATACAGACCATAATGCATTGCAACAGGCTGAGCCTTCTGATTCAGACCACAATGCATTGCAACAGGCCGAGCCTTCTGATTCAGACCACAATGCATTGCAACAGGCTGAGCCTTCTGATTCAGACCACAATGCATTGCAACAGGCTGAGCCTTCTGATTCAGACCATAATGCATTGCAATAGGCAGAGCCTTCTGATTCAGACCATAATGCATTGCAATAGGCTTGGCCTTCTGATTCAGACCCTGTGAAATGCTTCTTTCTCATACATTACTTAGATGCACAGGATTTGGATGAATGGCATTAGATTTTAAGGGCTGCCATATACTGGTCGATTGGCACCAGATCGACCAACAGATAGATCCCTCTCTGATCTAATCTGATCACAGAGGGATCTATTGGCTGCTCATACACTGCACATAGATTTGAATCAATCTCACCATCAAATCGATTCAAAACTCTTGTGAAACCGCCACTGCTGCCTGCCTTGCCACCCCCAGGTCACTCCTGCTCCCCCGGCCAGCAGCAATAATATTACCTGTCCGCCGGCGTGAGTCCCCTGAATCCGTTCAGCCACATTTCTTTTGGCGCCCTCCTCTTCACTTCCTGTCTCACCCTGTGGCAAACAAAAGTTTAAACGGTAGAGGGCGAGCTACTGTTTGAACTTCGGCTTGTCACAGGACGCGACAGGAAGTGAGGAGAAGATGGAGAAGAAGTCCAGCCAGAAGAAGCGTGACTGAACGGATCACGGGGACTTGCGCTGGCTGGTCAGGTCATGTATTGCTGCCGCTATGGTGTGTTGGTCGTTGCCAAATTGTACGCCAGTAACAACGGGCTCCCGAGCCGGCGATCGAGCAAAATTTTCCGCCTGGACAGATCAACAGAATCGATCAATTCCAAATGGAAATCAGTTGATCGGTCAGCATTTGCATTATCGATTTCACAGCAGATTCGATCACAGTGATTGAATCTGCTGTATATTGGCTGGAAGTCGAGTTAGTGTGGGGCACCTTAAGGCTAACTTGAAGTCACAATACATAAATACATTTTATGTGCAAATACATTTTATGTGCAGTAACACAAAACTTTCCTGAAGTCTCATATTCTTAGTTTTACATTAACAGGATAAATTGACTGAATTGTGCACAGCAGCCATATCAGAGTGACTTTCTTTCTGGGTCATTCAGCTCCCAAGAAAAACAAATAATTTACTTTTCAGCACTTAATATCAGAAGTGTTTATTCAGCCAGATAAAAATGCATTGGCTTTATACTCTCTTCAGGAGAGCCCTGGCGACATGTGACTGCAGATCGTGCTTCCTTTGTATGAATAAAGAACCTGGCTTATTACCCCTTGCAATGGTAAAAGGTAAAAAAAATTATCATCATCAGTGAATGAGAGAGGGATAAGCTTAACTGAACAAGCCTGTTATTGGCCGCTGCACTCCTCTCTCCATCCTCTCTACTTCTGGCTATGCTGGGGAGATGGAGAGCAGTGTGCTGTGGCCAGTGCAGGTTGACTGAAGGTTAAGCTATGTTTCATTGACCCTTACTATTCCCCAGTATGAGATCTCTCATGTCTGAGAAGATGGGATTTCTGTGCAAAACATTCACCACACTCAGCACATGAATAGAGCTTCTCACCAGTGTGAACTCTCTCATGTCTGACAAGACATGATTTATGTGTAAAACATTTCCCACACTCAGCACATGAATAGGGCTTCTCACATGTATGAGTTCTCACATGTTTGACAAGGTCTGATTTATGTGCAAAACATTTCCCACACTCAGTACATGAATATGGCTTCTCACCAGTGTGAGATCTTTCATGACTGACAAGATGTGATTTCTGTACAAAGCATTTCCCACACTCTGTACATGGATAGGGCTTCTCACCAGTATGATATCTTTCATGACGCACAAGCTCTGTTTTCCGTGCAAAGCGTTTCCCACACTCAGCACATGAATAAGGCTTCTCACCAGTGTGAGATCTTTCATGTATGGAAAGGCTTCCTTTTTCTCTGAAACATTTCCCACACTCAGCACATGAATATGGCTTCTCATCAGTGTGAGATCGCTCATGTTTGACAAGATGCGATTTAAGTGCAAAACATTTCCCACACCCAGTACATGAATATGGCTTCTCACCAGTGTGAGATCTTTCATGACGGACAAGATGTGATTTCTGTACAAAGCATTTCCCACACTCTGTACATGAATAGGGCTTCTCACCAGTGTGAGTTCTTTCATGACTCACAAGCTCTGTTTTCCGTGCAAAACATTTACCACACTCAGCACATGAATAAGTCTTCACACCAGTGTGAGATCTTTCATGTATGGAAAGGCTTCCTTTTTCTCTGAAACATTTCCCACGCTCAACCCATGAATATGGCTTCTCACCAGTGTGAGATCTTTCATGTATGGAAAGGCTTCCTTTTTCTCTGAAACATTTCCCACACTCAGCACATGAATATGGCTTCTCATCAGTGTGAGATTGCTCATGTTTGACAAGATGCGATTTAAGTGCAAAACATTTCCCACACTCAGTACATGAAAAGGGTTTCTCACCAATATGAAATCTCTCATGCCTCACAACATGTGATTTATATGCAAAACGTTTCCCACACTCAGTACATGAATAGGGCTTCTCACCAGTGTGAGATCGTTCATGTCTGATAAGTTTTGATTTCCACATAAAACATTTCCCACACTCGGCGCATGCATGGGGCTTTTCACCAGTGTGAGATCTCTCATGTAAGACAAGATGTGATTTCCAAACAAAACATTTCCCACATGTGGAACAGGAATAAGACCCTCCAGCAGGGGGAGAGCTGTGCTGGGTATGAGGCCCCGCAGGGTTAGACAGGTGAGGGGAGTCTGGGGGAATATTTGGGGTCACCAGGATATCTGCAGCAGACTCTTGTCCAGTGACATCATCATCCGTTGTACAGTCTGTGGATACAGAGAGACGAGTCTCTGAGAGGTTCCTGATGCCGGGACTCCGCACTGCAAATAGAGAAACATCATCACTTCCTGTTAGAGAATTCTGAGGGGAAAACAATTATCATTAGGGAGGGTCAATTAACTGCTGAGAATTCCAAGGAGTTGTACAATTTATGTAGATTAGAAATGGACCAAATGCAGCAGCTGCATAACTTTGCATATAATTAGCATACAATCTGTTATTTGCATCTTATTGACCTTTCCTACACCTAAAGCATTGACCATACATGGGAAAGCAGTAAACTGTTGAGCCTGATAAGGTGATGGAAGCAATATTTTACAAATGTGAAAACAGACCTATAATAAAACCCGTGTCCCTGCATCCTTTTGTGTCCCTGTGTGTCCCTGCGTCCTTTTGTGTCCCTGTGTGTCCCTTTGTGTCCCTGTGTGTCCCCTTGTGTCCCTGCGTCCTTTTGTGTCCCTGTGTGTCCCTGTGTACGTACATTTGGGCCATTGCGCATGTGCAGACCTGGGACAGCAAGAGGAGAGGTGTAAGGGGCGGGCGGCTGTGTGCACATCAGGGTGCGCGGCTGTGCAGGGGTGCATTGGTTGCATGTACTATATATGTATACACAAACACACACACACATTTACACATATAGTGAACAACACTAAATGTCGTCATAGATCAGGCAACTTGGCAGCTGACCGACTAACCAATTCGATTATTATAATGAAATCAGATGAAAATCGGTGCTGCCAAAAGCATGCCTGATTGATGATGCAACCACTTTCAGCCGACATGCTCGATCTGGTGCATGCCGACATCGGGGCCAGAAACAGAACCCCCGTCACTGTCCCCCCTAATGTACATTGTGCCCACCGGTGTCCGTGCCATTACACTTTACCTGTCAGTGTAGTGAGGAGCATGTATGGGAGGCAGTGGAGGCGGAGCCAGCAGCAGACACTGGCAGGTAAAGTATAATTGCAAGGGGCACTGGGGGGCACATTGTACATTAGGGGGGACAGCGCCAGGGGCATCGACGCGGTGGATGCAGCAACACAAAACCGGTTCCCAAGAGATTTCACGCCAAAAAAAAATCAATTGGGAATCGGTCTGTGGTGTATGGGCAGGAAACAGATCTCTCTCCAATCAGATTCGATCGGAGAAAGAAATATATATTATATATATATATATAGGATTGTGCATATGGGGGTCATATCTGCTGAAGGATTGTGCATATGGGGTTCATATCTGCTAACGATTTGTGCATATGGGGGTCATATCTGCTAACGATTTGTGCATATGGGGGTCATATCTGCTGAAAAATTGTGCATATGGGGGTCTTATCTGCTAACGATTTGTGCATATGGGGGTCATATCTGCTAACGATTTGTGCATATGGGGGTCATATCTGCTGAAGGATTGTGCATATGGGGGTCATATCTGCTAAAGATTTGTGCATATGGGGGTCATATCTGCTAACGATTTGTGCATATGGGGGTCATATCTGCTGAAGGATTGTGCATATGGGGGTCATATCTGCTAAAAATTTGTGCATATGGGGGTCATATCTGCTAACGATTTGTGCATATGGGGGTCATATCTGCTGAAGGATTGTGCATATGGGGGTCATATCTGCTAACAATTTGTGCATATGGGGGTCATATCTGCTAATGATTTGTGCATATGGGGGTCATATCTGCTAACGATTTGTGCATATGGGGGTCATATCTGCTGAAGGATTGTGCATATGGGGGTCATATCTGCTAACGATTTGTGCATATAGGGGTCGTATCTGCTAACGATTTGTTTTATAATGGTTTTGCGGCTCCCAGTTTTTTTTCTCTTTTCGGAAACGGGTCCAAGTGGCTCTTTATGTCTTAAAGGTTGCAGACCCCTGCTTTAAGGTGTGCATACATTTAGGACTGGCTGCCACGCCTAGCGATCTGATGCTATTGGATGCAACATTTCCAAGCCCCAATGCTGTACAGATGCCTCACTCTGCCGTTGCCTAGCGATGCATCTGTACAGCATCAGGAGGACCCCTCATACTGTCACCGTTGCGATCAGATGCCATTAATACAGGTGCACAGGCTGGAGAGAATGGCCTGCTACATGCCCAGCTAATAATAAGGCCTATATGGTATCATTTTAACTGGGAAGAGCTAAAGAATATATTTTAAAGTGTTATATAGCTGTGGCACTTGTCATGCGACAATTAGAAAGAGGCAAACATGATAAGTCTCATTTTTTTCCCTGTAACATGCCTATAAAATAACATTTCTGGGAAAAAATATATAACTCAGAAAAAAAACAGATTGTCCTAAAAAAAAAAAAACCCACAATATGTGTATCACTTAGATATACCATAAGTAATAAAAAAATAAATAAAATATATATATATATTGCTGTGCCAATAGTGACTGACAGCTGAAAAGTCAAAATTGCCAGGAACCTGAACAGATTAAGATGCTCAGATATAATGGCAATCTGATTGGTTAAAATTAGAGGAAAGGATGTTGCCAACTGACAACACACATTTGTATTATCAATCTGTTTCCCTGCCTGTGGTCAAGCCGTTCTGCAGATTGATTGAATCTGAAATGATTGGACTGGTTAGAAATTGTTATTCCATTTATGGCTCAGACTGATGATTTCCTTCTGATCACTATTACTGGATCAGGAAGAAGATCAGAAGAGAAAAATGTGCCATTATCCTTTTTGCAGCCAATTAGGGTTTGCAAGTGCTCCAGGCCAATTTATTTTAGCACATTTCTATTTTATTTAGTTGTTAGATTTCCTAGCTTCTAATTAGTACTGCTGTAATGTGTATTTATGGCCACCTGTCACTAGGGGGCAGTGTGAGACAATAATAGAGGGCATCTGCTTTCAGTTTCTATATTTTAGGTTGGCAGAGAGAGATCAAAGCATTGCAAGATAATTACAGCACAACAAGTTCTGCCCACTGAGGTCAAAAACAGTGCACTTATCTCAAATAAGATTACTTTATGAAAGTTACTAATTGCCTAATGGGCACCTTAAATCTGACAGTCTGGAATAGTAAAGCAGAGAAGAAAAGATCTGCACTCTATGGATATGCTGCCTGAGATGTATTCAATCAGCAGAAGCCAGTATGCACAGAAACAAGCTGGGATTGTAAGGTAAGGTGGCCGTATATCATGCGACTCGGTGGTCGATCATCCCATTGACAATCAGTGCCAAATGCATGCCCGACCGACAACGTGACCAATTTTGGTCCTGATATTGGTCGCATAGTCGATCGTTCATGCTGCAAGATGTTGGGCTGACGTGCGCAGCGGTAACGGCGTGCAATTTTGCAACGATTGACCAATGCAACAAAACCCATGGCGGTGTCCCCCCCTAATGATAAATGCCCCCTCCCCCCCCCCCCCCCCCCCGTGCAATGTATACATCACCTTTCCACCGCCTCCACTTGTCCCCGCAGGCTCTGGGCGCACTCCACTCGTCACATATTCGCACCCCACGTGGTTTCCTAGTAAGGGGTGCGAGTATGACATCAGACTTAATACACGTGGCAACGTTACTAGGCAACCACGTGGCACGCGTGTATGATTAGCAGAGTGCACCCAGAGCCTGCGGAGACTAGCGAAGGTGGCGGAAAGGTAATGTATACCTTGCGCTGGGCACGGGATATATTTGCATTGGGGGCACAGCGTCGGGGTGGCGAGGCGGTCAGATGCGGCGTCACATGGCAGATTCCCAAGAGATTTCATGCTGAAATTGATCGAGAATCGGTCTGCGGTGTATGGGCAGCTGACAGATCTCGCTCTTATGAGATTCAATTAGAGAAAGATTGGTCTCTTCGTCGAATCTGCCCATAGATTGCTAGATGTATGGCTACCTTTACAGGGCAAGGTCACTAAAAGTAAATGGCTAACTTTCAAACAGATTCAACGAAGATTGTAGAATGTACATACAGTACTTAGGGGAATACAAATCCTACATCTAAAAAAAATGTCCTATTTTAGACATGATTAGGTGTAAAAGGAATGCCCTTCGGGCACTACAGCAAGACGGGACTGCATCTGCACTAAGGAAATATGAGGAATGAAACAAAAACTGTAAAAAGGTAATCAGGTGGACAAACAAGTAGCTAGTGATATATATAACTCTGAGAACAAAGAGAAGTTTTCAGTGCTCCTAATCAGGCTGCACCTGAAATGACTACCAACAGAGGTGTGCAGAGCCCCCTAGAGGCTAAGTATCTGTTTTGAAAGCAAGTAGTGTAACCTGCCTACACTAAAGGGGCATACAGACATGCGACTAAAGTCGTTGGTAACGAACGACTAACGATCGTTTATAACGACGATCGTTACAAAATAACCGCTAACGATCGTTAAGGGTAACGATCAGCGACTGAAGTCGTTGCAAACTGGAAATCCGTCCTGGCGGATTTTTTGTAACGACGATCGTTAGCAAAAGTACGTGTGTATGCTGATCGTTACAAAAACGATCGTTCGTTAAGTACCGTACATGCGCAGACAGAGAGAGAGAGACAGAGAGATGTATATAGATATATGTATATAGATATATATATATGTATATATAGATGTAGATAGATGTATAGAGATATATAGATATATGTTGACATAGATAGAGATATATCTATCTATATCTCTCTCTCCCTGTGTATATATGTACGCAACTTCCTCTTTCCTACTGGCCATTAACAATGACGTTCGTTCCGGGTTCATTGATCTGAATAACGTTTAGCATACTAGATGCGCTGCATCATACGTTCGTCACTTCCGCATCGTTCGTTCGGAAACGATCTGATCGTTTCCCACTTTCAACACCTCTTTACTAACGACCTTTTCATTTCTCTCCTTAATTGATCGTTCGTCGTTGCTTACGAACGATCGTTATCGCATGTCTGTACGTAGCTTTAGGCTCTGCACATCCATGCAGTTGGTCATCCAGATGCAACCTGCCTTGGGAAGCGCTGCCATCTCCTCCTGCTGTACACAGATGAAACTATCGTGGAGGCGCAAGCTAAAGCTGACATTTTAAATGCACGCTTTGCTCCTGTCTTTAGGGAGATGATGCCCTTGTCTCATAATACAGCTCTGGGTTGTTCCCAGTCTACGTCATTCTCTAACACAGGAAGATGTGCAGGCACATAGAGTATAAAGAAGAGCAAGATAGACAAGGAAACTGGCCCAAATGGCATCCACCCCCTGGTATCAACCACTTTTCCCACCACTACAGAATATCTACATCCTCTGTGACTTCATCCAAGCCACGAGGACGTAGATATATGAATTTCCCCCTTCAGCACAGCTGTGCACGTTTGAGCATGCCCCTGGCACTTTCAGCTTCAGTACTAATAGATGAAAGGGAACTTGTTCCCTAGTAGCCAATCGGTGACTCCCCCTACAATTGGCTACTGCAGTGATCCTTCATCTCTCCCCCTCCATGCCTAGATCGCTAAAGAAACTCCGCTGCACGAAGCCTGTCTCACCTCGCCTGGTTCCAGTGACCACCCTGCAGCCGGAGCCTCAGAGTACAGCTCTTCACTCAGCCCCATGATGCTGAATATCCGGGTCCCGGCTTGATCCGGATATTTGGCATCACAGAGTTCAGAGCTCTGCATGTAGGCTCCGGCTGCAGGATCCTTTTTGTAATTGAGGCATGGAGGGGGCTGCCTGGTTAGGGGGGACACAGCTGGCTATCCATACTGGGTGTACGAGGACCCCTGGTGGGGGTGAAATGCATCACTTGGTAACTGGGGAGTGATTGAATAATGGGGGCACATCTGGTGATCCTGGAGAGGAGAACCAAATACTGGGGGCATATCTGGCTACTTTGAGGGGCACATCTGTCTATTTATACTGGGGGTGGCAAATACAGGGCATATATCTGGCTACACTGGGGGGGGGGGGGGGGGGAGCTGATACCGGAGATACATCTGGCTATCTATGCTGGGGAGACATAATACTGGTGGCATGGTTTTTATCTACTGTAGCACTTATTTTTAAACTGGAATTGGTAAAAACTGAGAAATAATGATTTTTTTTTCCCATTAAAATGCGTAGAAAGCAAAATTTTACTGGGGTCAAAATACCACCCAATGACGGCCTAGTTTGTCTTGAAAAAAAGATATATAGATCATTTAGGCGTCATAAGTACGGATAAAGTTATTGCTGATTAAATAGGGATATAGCTAAAACTTCAAAACTGCTCTGGTCCATAAGGGGAAATCATGGTCTGGTTGTGAAGTGGTTAAAGTGAACCCAAGCCAAAGATACTTACCCCAAAGAAAGGGAAGCCTCGGGATCCTAGTGAGGCTTACCTCAGTGGTCGGAAGCCCTCCGTTGCTGAATGAGGCTTCCCTTCACATCAGGGCCGCACAGCCCCTCGTACTGGTTCATGGTTGCACAGCAGTCACGCGAGCCCGCCCACGCATGTGCAGTAACATGCAGCTCCAGCTTACTGCACATGTCCGGGCGGGCTCGCACAACTACTGTACGGCCATGATCCAGGAAAGGGAGCCGTGCGGACCCGATGCGATTAGCGACAATGCCTTCAGGGGGGAGCACTCAGCGATGAGGGACAATGGATTAGCGACGGAAGCCTCAATAGGATCCTGAGGCTTCCCTCTCTTAAAGGTAAGTATCTGATTTTGTACCCAAGATTTTATCCTTTTTTCTGTTTTTTCAACTTCAAGCAGGTCAGTTCCCTATGACTGGTGTACCACTGATGTTTTCCCCTTATTCAAGAAAGGAAAAAAAATGAGG
This sequence comes from Hyperolius riggenbachi, assembly GCF_040937935.1. Classification (NCBI taxonomy): domain Eukaryota; kingdom Metazoa; phylum Chordata; class Amphibia; order Anura; family Hyperoliidae; genus Hyperolius; species Hyperolius riggenbachi. Next base: position 265,217,611 of record NC_090655.1, read on the forward strand.
AACCAGGAAACTATAGACCTGTGAGCGTAACATCAGTTGGGTGTAAATTGTTTGAAGGTATCTTAAGGGATGCTATACAAAATTATGTAGCCCAGAATAATCTTATTTCTGTTTGACAGCACGGTTTTACTAAAGTCAGGTCCTGCCTCACCAACAGGCTCAGCTTTTATGAAGTGGTGAATGGAAATGTAGATCTTGGGAAAGCTATAGATCTTGGTGTACTTGGACTTTGCAAAGGGCTTTTGGCACTGTTCCCCAGAATCACCTGGTGCAGATGCTGAGGATACAGGGACTAGGAGAACATGTGTGTATGTGGATAGAGAATGGTTAAGGGAGAAAAGGCAAAAAAAAGGAATCATACACAGAATGTGACATTTTCACTTCCTTATTGTAGAAACTTGCAAAGTAGCCTGTGTAAACCATTCTATCCTTACTATCTGTGTGATCATATATTTACATGACATCCCTACTGCTGCTGATCACATATATTTTGCTATTGATGACATCTATTGTCTCTGTGTGGCTTGATACATGAACACCCCTTGTGACCCCGGATACAACGGTCAGGGGAATGAGCTGATTGATGAATAAACACCCTTGGAACATGCTTTGGTGTGCTGACCATTGTGGGGTGTGGCTGAGTTGGAGACCAGCCACTCATTGGTAAAGCCCCTCTCAGATGGATGGATGGTGGGCCGCTGTACACAGCTGTCTATGGAGAAGACCTGGATTGGGGGAAGTTGTGTGAACTGAAACAAGTGTTGTATTTTGGGTAACAGTGTCCCCTGTGTTGGGTAATGGTAATTACACCTGACCACTACTAATACAAAAGGGGAGGAGTTAGAGTATCCAGTGATGTCATGGATGAGTAGAACCACTAGGATTTTGTAGCAGGCCAGATGATTTGCATAGTCACCCATGATGCATTGTGGGGTGACGTCCTGCTTACTCGAAGCTGAACACTTGGAAAAAAAACTGTATTATGGAGGAGAAATTGTGTTTTTCATTGTTATTTATATAAGTAATACCTTTGCTTCCCCAATAATGTAAATTTGTGCTGTGGTAATTATCACCCTTGCCAGATCTGTCATTTCACTCCTAAATTTGAACACTTGGAAGTACCTTCTGTTTAGGAAAGCATAATTGCACTTGGCATAGTTTTTTTAGTAGAGGCACTTTTTAGTTAATTTTCACCACAGTCCCTCCCTTAAACAACACTCTCATTCTTACAGCCCCTCCCCCAATTATTGGCATCATGTGACCTATACTTTGCCCAGCAGAGACACATTTTTTGGTTATTCTAATAATTCTGTTGGAACGTCTAATGTTTATCACTCACCATTGCTCATCTCTGTAATAATGTCTTCCTCCTTAGATGCTCTCATCATGTCACCCTCCTCCATAGACTGCTGATCACTCCTCACATATGTCTCTTCTTCTTCCTCTTTAATTGCCCTCATCATGTCACCCTCCTCCATAGACTGCAGATCACTCCTCACATACGTCTCTTCTTCTTCCTCTTTAATTGTCCTCATCATGTCACCCTCCTCCATAGACTGCAGATCACTCCTCACATACGTCTCTTCTTCTTCCTCTTTAATTATCCTCATCACGTCACCCTCCTCCATAGACTGCTGATCACTCCTCACGTACGTCTCTTCTTCTTCCTCTTTAATTGCCCCCATCATGTCACCCTCCTCCATAGACTGCTGATCACCCCTTACATACGTCTCTTCTTCTTCCTCTTTAACCACAGCTTTCATATGTCTCGGTTTTCTACCCTAATTACACAAAATCAAAGATAATTTTAAAATGTGAGCCCAGATAACAGCAAATGCAGAAAGAAACAATGTCATACAGGGTGGAGACTCCGGTGATCCCCATTCCGACCTACCTGATAATGGCGGGGGGTGGTGGGATCTTCCTGCTGACAATCCTGGAAATAAAGAGGACCTGTACATCTCTCTGGTGGGTTTCTGTTACTGGATACATCTGTAGAAAATACATACTGCTGGAATGCATTGTCTCTATGTGTTTACCAGATGATGGGGGATCTAGGTGAACCCTCTGTACTACTCTCTCCTTTAAAAAAAATAAAAAAAATTCCTCCTACCCACTGATGTGAGGAGCGGCTGATTCTCCATCATGGCGCCCTTGTACAGGTCCTTGTGTCCTTCTATATACTGCCACTCTTCCATGGAGAAATAGACAATGGCATCCTGACACCTTATGGGAACCTGACACGAGAACAATGCTACAGTCACGACCAAGATACACCCCTTCTTGTTGCTGGATAATGTCCCATAATTCCCAGCACCACTCACCTCTCCCGTCAGGAGCTCCATCATCTTCCTGGTGACTTCCAGAATCGTCTGCTTGTTGTGTCTCTCAGATATCAGGGAGTGAGGTGGTGGCACCTGTATAGTCACATGATTACCAGACTTCACTGGAAGAACACTCTGTAAAGAAAGACCAAAAATAATGTTATATGACCTCCCAGAATCCTCCTCACCTCTCTGGTCAGAGCAAGTAGTGTTGTACCGTGTTAGCCAGGAACTAAATCCGATGAAGGCTTATTAGCCCGAAAGCTTACTTTTTTTATCTCTAAATTAGCCAATAAATTATATCATCCTGATTCAAAACTACTTGCTCTCTTTGGTCAGGTTTGTGTGTTTTTAATAGATGGATGAGTGATGTCATGTGACCTCCCAGAATCCGCCTCACCTCTCCAGTCAGCAGATAGATGATCTCCAGGGTGAGGTTCAGGATTGTCTCATTTAAGTCAATCTTCTTTTGATCCATGTTGACACAACTGAAACTTATCTGATTGTCCATAATCGCCTCCTTGTAGAAATCCTTGCGTCCTTCTAAATACTGCCACTCCTCCGTGGAAAAATAGATGGTGACATCCTGACACCTTATGGGAACCTGACACACACAATGATACAGTCACCACCTGACCCAGACACACCTCTTGCTGTTACTGGATAATGTCCCATGTCTCACCTCTCCTGTCAGCAGCTCCATCATCTTCCTAGTGACTTCCAGAATCTTCTTCCTCTTCCTCCTCTCTGGTGTCAGGGAATATGGTATCAGGCAATAATGAAGGGACACTGGGATGGAAGACGGTGTGTGCAAAGAGTCTTGTGGAGTTATCATTTCAACAGGTGCGATTTTTGGTAATTTAAACCCCTAGTAAAAGAGAGAGAATAACAGTTAAGGCCATGTTTCCCCAAGGATATTACAATTTGTATGTGTGTTTCCACACGTGTTTTCACATGCAAATTTTCCTGGGCAGCACAGTGGTGTAGTGGTTAGCGCTCTCGCCTTGCAGCACTGGGTCCCCGGTTCGGATCCCAGCCAGGTCAACATCCGCAAGGAGTTTGTATGTTCTCCCCGTGTCTGCATGGGTTTCCTCCGGGCACTCTGGTTTCCTCCCACATCCCAAAAACATACCGATAGGTTGTCTTCCCCTTAAATTTAGCCCTAGACTATGATACATGCACAACACAATACATACATAGACATATGACTATGGTAGGGATTATATTGTGAGCCCCTCTGAGGGACAGTTAGTGACATGACAATATACTCTGTACAGCGCTGCGTGAGATGTCAGCGCTATATAAATACTTAAATAAATAAAATGCTGGTTGATGTGAATTTTTATGCAAATTTTCACTTGTATCTAGTGTAACTGACAATCATTACATGGGAAATGGATGAAGTGTCAGTCAGTGTCATGTTGTCAAGTTTTTGCCATGCACTTTGTATGGGGAAACTTGCATAATAAGGCAACTAACCTATCCACCTGCATTGCTGTGCTTCTTTCCACGGCTGAAAAATTCAAGGATTCACATGATGTGGAAACTCATAAGTATATACAGTAAAATACAATAATCCCCACACCTCTGTGGTCACTTGTGTTTTATTAATAAAGATGTCATGTGATCTCCCAGAATCCTCCTCACCTCTCCAGTCAGCAGATAGATGATCTCCAAGGTGAGGTTGAATATCCTCTCGGTCATGTGATTCTGGTCCTCATCCATTTTCAGTGATGTGGTCATGTGATCTGTACAGGATGCTGATGCCTTTTGATAGATAATAAGGGGAGGATAATCTAGGCTGTACAGTTGTCAGTGGTGAAACTACCAGTACAGGATCCCCCTCATCCCAGTACTCCCCATTGCTGTCACTTGTGGATGGTAGGGCCATGCAGAGTATTGCAGGAAAGCATAATAAGCTGGTTTATAGCTATCTGTGCACTGTACTCACAGCATGCTGCAGTCCTGTCCTCCCTCTGCCTCCTCTCCAGCTGGCCTTCTCTCCTCACATCCACCTCCCACTGTTACCATTCCTGTGATGTTATAGCAGTGCTGGTAGTGGTAGATGGATGAGGATATGAGGAGAGGCAGAGAGGCTAATGGGAGCAGAGAATTGGAGCACACTGTGACAGCTAGCTATAAACCAATGTGAAGCCTTCCTTATACTGCTCTACATGGAGGTGGGGAAGGGAGAAATACTAGAGTGTGGACATGGCTATACTGGGAAAGAAATGGCATTACTGGGGTGGGGGACATTACATACTGGATAATGGCAGTGCTGGGGGACACAGGGGGGACATGGCTACACTGGGAAAGAAATTGCATTACTGGGGTGGGGGGGGGGGACATTACATACTGGATAATGGCAGTGCTGGGGGACACAGGGGGGACATTGCTATACTGGGGAAGATATGGCATTACTGGGGTGGGGGGGACATTACATACTGGAGGATAATGGCAGTGCTGGGGGACACAGGGGGGACGGGGCTATACTAAATATAAATCTCTTGTCTCTGTGATGTGACAGAACTGAACAAGGAAGGTGAGATTACATATGATGTAAGCAGTAGTGTCATGGTCCGCTTATAAACTGACCATGTAATCCTTAAAGTGTACCAGAGTCGAGAAGTGTCTTTGGTACATTACTTGCCTGGAGCGGCTTGTCCCTCGCTGTCTCACCCGCAATTTTCCCCAAAAGTCTGTCGCGCATGTGCAGCATGGCAAGGCGCGCTCCCGCCACACTTCTGTCTCTGGGAGCGATCTGCGCCTGTGCAGAAGTACGACTCAGGCTTTCGGGACAATTGCGGGTGACAGGAGTCACCCAGGGAGACGGTGAGGGACAAGCAGGCCTAACAAGGTCCAAGGAAATTTAAAAAAAAAAATGTACTTACCTGGGGCTTCCTCCAACCAATATCAGCCGCCCTGTGCCCTCGGTGCAACTTCCATCCCAGCCAGTGGCCCGGCCGCCTGGTCGGCATCTACTGCACCAGCGATTGCACTGACGTAGTCTGGAGTGTTCTGCGCAGTACTTCAGCGCCTGCACAGAACACTCCAGACCACGTGAGCGCGATTGTGTGCAGGGCTCGCGTAGGCACAGTAGATGCCGGTCAGGATCTGTAACGGAGTGGATGCTGGCTGGAAGCGGAGCTGCGGTGAGGGCACAGGAAGGCTGACAAGGGCTGCAGGAAGCCCCGGGTAAGTAGAATTTTTTATTTTTTAAAGTCCTTGCATCTGTCCTTTAAGGAATCCCCAGGTAAGTATGGAACCTGAGATGCTTCTCGTCTCAGGTTCACTTTAAAGTGACTCTGTAACAAAAATTACAACGTTTTTTCTACCATCCTACAAGTTCCTAAACCTATTCTAATCTGTTCTGGCTCACTGCAGCACTTTGTACTATCACGGTCTCTGTAATAAATCAATGTATCTTTCCCTTGTCAGACTTGTCGGCCTGTGTCTGGAAGGCTGCCAACTCTTCCGTGCTGGTCTGTTCCTCTATGCACACTCCAGTGTGTGTTTTATTTACATAAGCCAGCAGCTTCTCTGCTATCTTATCAGTGATAGAAGAGAGCTGGATAAAAATCCTCCTCTGTTAGGCTGTAAAAGTAGCTGGCTGACACATACTGAGGAATTACAAACACAGGCACATGCAGAGCTGTCTGCAGGAAGCCTGTAATGTTCAGTGCATGAGAGAAGAAGGGGACAGAAGGTAAACACACAAATGATCTTTTGAGATTCAAAAGGAAAGCTGTATACAGCCTGCTTGTGTATGGATGTATTTTCTGTGTGTGGACATATTGCACATCAATCTACTTCCTGTTTTGGTGGCCATTTTGTTTGTTTATAAACAAACTTTTTACAACTGTTTTTGACTACTTTTAATGCGGCGGGGAGCGGCGAAATTGTGACAGAGGGTAATAGGAGATGTCCCCTAACACCTAGGTTCTCAACATGTGGTACGCATACCCCAGGGGGTACTTCTGATGGTTCCAGAGGGTACTCGGGCTTTATATACTTAACCAAGAATAACACATTTAGAGTTGTAGAAAATGATAAATCTTATTTAAACAACACCAAATTAGTGTTGTAGCTATTTAAAAGCAATAGTAAATGCTTGGAAATAGTTTAGAACCAATTATCATGTACTAGCATTAAATATATATTTGTCAAGGGGTACTTGTAATAATGTTTACTATGCTAGGGGGTACTTGGTGAGTACAGGGTTTTAAAAGGGGTACATACCAACAAAATGTTGAGAAACACTGCCCTAACACACTGGTATGTTTACTTTTGTGCGATTTTAACAATACAGATTCTCTTTAAAAACCAAACACATTTAGGGTTTAAAGGCCCATAAATCAGTAGCTAGTATCTATAAAATGTAACTTTTATTACAAACTTTATAAATAGATCAATGCAAAAACAGCAGTAAAAATCAATATGCCACACAGAGGTGCAATAAAACAGGCAACTAAAATGTAATATCATCAGATGATGCAGATCAAATCCTCCCAAATGCTTTAGCTATCTATTTCATATAATTATCCAGTTTGGTCAGTAACTGCACAGCCAGTCTGCTGGGAGTATGATGACCTCAGGCAGCATCGCCTGTCTATGTGGGTAAAACTAGTTTACATCAATGCGTAGGGCATCAATTCACTGGCATGGAAGACAGAAGAATGTCCAGCTGACCTCTGCTCTGCTCAATATATAACTAGAATCACACAATTACCTCTTCTGCAGCCACTTCCAGCGACGTGCTCTACACGTGGTCTTTGTTCCAAAACATTCCACTACTGTTTATATCACTTCCTTTCTTTTTCTTTGATGGCTTCCTGCTATTGGGCGGGCTGAGATTGCCATCTTGTGGTAAATAAGCTAACTGCAGGCTCCCTCAGCGGTCTTATTGGTACCAACCAAGTGATAATGATAATGGTGAGCATTATAATAATAATAATAATAAAATAATGTGATTAGGCTGTAAATGAGGTTGTTGTGCAGTGATATGTGACGAGGCTATTATTATTATAATTATTAGTTCTTGGGCACAGCACAGTGTCTGTGAAGGGTAGAGAAAATTAGCAGTGTGTGATCTTATATAGCAAACATAGAAACCCCATGGTATATAAATTGTAAGATCCACCCCACCCCATAAATATCACTTGCATACTAGAGATGGGAAGTTCGTATCTTTTCAATGATCCAGATGATTCGAATCGGATCATTGAAAAGATCCGGATCTTTGATCCGAATCTCGGATCATTTTACTACCGAAGCATTCAGGGGTGAAATGAATAGCAGGACAGGTCTGTGGACAGGAGAAGGGGAGGGGGGTGGACACACAGAGAAGGGGAGAAGATGGTCAGAGGGCAGGGAGTGGACAGAGGAGGGACGAGCAGAGAGCAGAAATGTTTGCTTGCACACAATACCCACATGCTGCAATCATTATGCATTACATGTGTTTCACCTATATGCTCATCTGTGTACTTTGAATGCAAACGTCGCACAGTGAAAGAAAGCATTCCCCAAAGCAAAGTGCAGCTGTTTAGTGCCGAGTGCAGTAGGATCATATTACACAGCAATCACAGTGCCTGCAAAGTTACTGAGCTGTGCTGAGCTGAGCCAAAAGCTTCCAATGTGTTCACTGTGCACAACTACGGAACAGACAGCCTATAATGGGCAGCACATTGCAGCCAGTATGTGTGCTCTTCACATATCTGGCAGTGGCACCCATGTCCCCTCTCTCTCATCTACCTGTCTCCCTGCAAGGCTGGCTCCCATCCAACAGAGCGATCTCTGCTTCCAGGACCCCGCTGCCCGCTGAGAGGTGGCGTGTCGCTCCTGGCCCCGCCCCTTTTGCGATCCGAATCACTCATTTTGATGATTCGGATGATTCTACTCACAAAATAGATTCGGATCAAAGATCCGAATCGTTCATGATCCGGACAACACTATTGCATACAAGAATATCAGGGAATAATACCATTGAGGGGTCTCAGCAGAACAGTATATTTTTACATATTTTAATACTTCATTTAACCATTAGACTGCCACTAATATCTATAGGTATTTGTGTGTTTCCACATCCATACGCCACAGACATCTAATGGCATTTTAGTACAAAATGACTTCCACCTGCTGCGGTCATCTATGGGCATTTTTGTTTTTCTATATTTCTTTGTCATGGATGTCTAAAGGTGTTTGATGCAAAGTTTTAGCTCAGTGTATCAAAAAATGGGCTGAAGTGGATCAAAAACCGGCTGCCATATGTGTCATATATAATATATCTCCAATGCAACTGATTCAAAAATACAAGATACAATTTATTAAAGAGAATCTGTAGTGTGAAAATCTTACATAAATAAACGTACCGGCCTGTTTGTTGTCTTCTCCTAGCCCCCTCTGTAACATTTTCGCAGCTCCCGCAGCTTTCCTGGTGATAAAATCACTGTTTTATTCATTGTTTTTGTAAACAATGAAGATAGCTGCCAAACAGGAAATACATCATCAGAGCAGGTGCTCGTTTGCAGAAGCTCCTCTGAAATGTGACTTGATTGCTGGAATGTTACTTCCACGTGTTGCCTTAGCTGCTTGTCTGAGCTCTGCACCTATCTCTCTGCACTCACAGCTGTTTGAAATGTCTCAGCTCCACGAGCCTTGCAGAGATGCTGGCTGTGACTCATACACACACAGGAGAGCAGAGGTGGGCGTGCAGGGGGCGTGCATAACTTCTCTCTATCACAGCAGAGAGAGTGCATTCCGCTTTGTCTCAACAAGGCTTGACAAGAAAAGAAGACTAGATCTATTACAGAGACAGTGCAACTAGAAAAGGCTGCAGTAATCCAGACCACATTAGAACAGGTATGGGAACTTATAGGATAGAAGAAATAAGGCTGAAAATTTTGTTAGAGAGTCTCTTTAAAGACACAAAATTAAGCAAGTTAGTTAAAAATGCATGTGATGCCCCCCCCCCCCCCCCCCCCCGCTATACATCCAGCAGGCACAACACACGCAGGTGCAACACACCAACACTGCTAGGGTTCACTATTATAAAGCAAAATGTCCAAGATGATCAATAAAATCAGAGCAATTTCTCCAGGTGATATACATTACAGTGACCAGATTTGTGTCGGCTCAACCTGGGACAGGGCTGGGGGGGATGGGGGGGGGGGGGGGGCTCGCGCGCCATGCCGAAAAATAGGGGGTGGCGAAAAATGTGGTGCCTGCCGTGCCAAAAAATGGGCGTGGCCATAACATTCTATGGGCAGAGCTAACGTAATGATGCAACAGCGTGGCATAAGAACGCAGTGTTTACGCCGTGATGTGGTCAAACGAGGATTCGCATCATGGGTGTGCAGAAACTGTGTGATGCTATTTAATAGTATACCATAACTCCAAAGCAGCAAACACAGCCAACTATGGCCATTAAGTAATAAATGCAGCAACAGTTACCCCAGACACCACAAAATAAACACATTGCGGGCAACATTTCAGCACAAAATAAACGCAATGGGGGCAAACATGTCAGTACAAAATAAACACAATGGGGGCGAACATGTCAGTACCAAATAAATGCAATGGGGGCAAACATGTCAGTACAAAATAAACGCACTGGGGGCAAACATGTCAGCACAAAATAAACGCATTGCGGGCAACATTTCAGCACAAAATAAACGCATTGCGGGCAACATTTCAGCACAAAATAAACGCATTGCGGGCAACATGTCAGCACAAAATAAACACATTGCGGGCAACATTTCAGCACAACATAAACGCATTGCGGGCAACATTTCAGCACAAAATAAACGCATTGCGGGCAACATTTCAGCACAACATAAACGCAATGGGGGCAAACATGTCAGTACAAAATAAACGCAATGGGGGCAAACATGTCAGTACAAAATAAACGCACTGCGGGCAAACATGTCAGTACAAAATAAACGCACTGCGGGCAAATATGTCAGTACAAAATAAACACACTGCGGGCAAACATGTCAGTACAAAATAAACGCACTGCGGGCAAACATGTCAGTACAAAATAAACGCACTGCGGGCAAACATGTCAGTACAAAATAAACGCAATGGGGGAAAACATGTCAGTACAAAATAAACGCACTGCGGGCAAACATGTCAGTACAAAATAAACGCACTGCGGGCAAACATGTCAGTACAAAATAAACGCACTGCGGGCAAACATGTCAGTACAAAATAAACGCACTGCGGGCAAACATGTCAGTACAAAATAAACGCACTGCGGGCAAACATGTCAGTACAAAATAAACGCACTGCGGGCAAACATGTCAGTACAAAATAAACGCACTGCGGGCAAACATGTCAGTACAAAATAAACGCACTGCGGGCAAACATGTCAGTACAAAATAAACGCAATGGAGGCAAACATGTCAGTACAAAATAAACGCATTGCGGGCAAACCTGTCAGTACAAAATAAACGCACTGCGGGCAAACATGTCAGTACAAAATGAACGCAATGGGGGCAAACATGTCAGTACAAAATGAACGCAATGGGGGCAAACATGTCAGCACAAAATGTACGCAATGTGGGCAAACATTTCACCTGGAAAAAAAAAAGCATTTACTTACCTGACATAAGTCAGCCAGCCACCGGCCTCTGGTGTGTGTGCGCAGCTCCCCGGGCTCACAGGCAGAGCAGGGCTACGGCAAGATGGTGTCCGGAGGCGGAGCCCTGTACTGGAGACACAAATAGTCTCCAGTACAGGGCTCCGCCTCTGGATGCCATCTTCCCGTAGCCCTGCTCTGCCTGTGCCTGCCGGAGGAGGACAATGCAGGCTGCTGGAGCGGGGCTGTGGGGAATGAACTAGTGCAGCGTCTAGTAGACGCTGCGGCTAGTTCATTGTATGGTGGCCAGAGTCCCGAGGCCAGGATGTCCCGCTGCTAAAAGCGGGACATTTCCCGGGACCTCATGCAGCCTGGGACAGCGCCCCGCAAAGGCGGGACCCGTCCCGGGTAAAGCGGGACGTATGGTCACCGTATATACATCCACAACAATCACAACCTCATATAATGTATCATGTATCAATGTTTAACAGTTAGTTGCAGAGAGCAGGAGCATTAAAGGGCACTTTGGCGAAAAATTGTAAAATTTAAAATATGTGCAAACATATACAAATAAGAAGTATGTTTTTTCCAGAGTCAAATGAGCCATAAATTGCTTTTCTCCTGTGTTGCTGTCACTTACAGTAGGTAGTAGAAATCTGACAGAAGCGACAGGTTTTGGACTAGTCCATCTCTTCATAGGGGATTCTCAGCAAGGCTTTTATTCTTTATAAAGATATTCCCTAAAAAGGATTGAAATAAGGATGCTGTAAGCAATAGCAACATAGGAGAAAAGTAATTTATGACTCATTTTACTCTGGAAAAATGTACTTATTTGTCTACGTTTGCATATATTTTAAATTTTACAATTTTTCACCATAGTGCCCCTTTAAGGTGGCCACACACAATACAATAAAATGATCCAAATTTATGGCAATTCAATAAAAAAGATTGGATTTCCCGAAACCTGGTAAGCTTTTATTTTTTATTCGAGCAAGAAATCCGATCAGATTTTTTGTTTTTTTTTCAGTAAAAGTTGATCGGGAATGGTGGATTTTTCTGATCAATTTTTATGAATGGTGTGTGGTAGATTGTCAATTTATTCATATATACACCCAAGCAATTTTCTCTGCTTTTCCAATCATTTTTATCATAACTGAAAAAATGAACATGTGTGTGGTACATTGGTCAGAATTTTTGAAGTGTTACAATCACTCAGAAAAATTGATGGCTATTCTTGAATTGAACAGATATTTCAAAAAATTGTATGGTGTGTGGCCACCTTTAGCAGTGATACAAGCTATTGCAAGCAGCAGCATTAGCCTTTAGCAGTGTTCAAACATATTCATGGTGCAGCAGCGACATGTGTCAAAAGCCTTAAATGAATCCACATGCAGGTTCTGGTGGTCAGAGTGTTTAGCTCTCTTTCCAATGTCCGGCACAGCAATATATCAGCACACCAGTGGCTGGAATGCATCGGTAGTGTATCGCTGTGAATCCCTAGTTGCCATCTGGATGGACAAGTGGCTCAGGCGGAGTGGGTACTGTGGGTGGAGCCAGGGACATGGGGAAATACAGTGGAAGCTCAGGTGACCCCGAGCGGCATGCCAGGCAAAGATGGTAAATAGCCTTTTTACATCCCCGTGCCATGCTGTTGTAGTAGAGTGGTGTGCTGTCCCATGCAGCAGAGCTGCTCCCTACAGTTTCTATGGCTTCCGGCTTCCTCAGGGGGACATGGCCTATCTCACTCAGTCCTGCGCTTTCATTCCATGCAGCCACCAATCAACAAGTAGCTGGTCTTAAGGGGGGGGGGAGCTTTGACATCACACCAAACCACCCAGTCATCGTGGGGATTAGAAAGCTGAAACAGCGCTAGGATTAGCCAACCTATTGGATAGCTCCCAACTTTTGGCAGCAGCTTGTTCTGCATGTGCTGCATCCTTTCTGCCTTCTGTTGAGTTGGTAACATGTCCGCCACTTTGTGCCTATACCGAGGGTCTAGTAGCGTGGCCACCCAGTACAGCTCATTCCCCTTGAGTTTTTTTATACAGGGGTCCCTCAACAGGCTGAACAGCATGAAAGGCACCATCTGCACAAAGTTGGATACAGACGTACTCTCCATCTCCTCTTGCTCTTCCTCAGTGACAACAGGTAAGTCCTCCTCCTCCCCCCAGCCACGAACAATTCCACAGGAACGTCGAGCAGCACAAGCCCCCTGCGATGCCTGCTGTGGTTGTTCTTCTGCCGCCGCCTCCTCCTCCTCCAAAGAAACACCTTCCTCATCATCTGAGTCGGACTCCTCTTCCCCACACGACTCTTCCTCCTCCTCCCCCCTTTGTGCTGCCGCAGGTGTTGAGGAAACATCTGATTCTGATGTAAATTGCTCCCACAACTGTTCCTGCCATAACTGTTCCTCTTCATGCTCCTCCACAGCTTGATCCACCACTCTACGCATGGCACGCTCCAGGACGTAAGTGTACGGGATCAAGTCGCTGATGGTGCCTCACTGTGACTCACCAGGTTGGTCACCTCCTCAAACAGCCACATGAGCCTGCATGCATTTCGCATCAATGTCCAGTTGTTCCAGTGTCCTTCTACTGAAATTGTAGAGGTACTGGGTGACGGCTTTCTCCTGTTCTAGCAGGTGAAAGAACATGACCAGGGTCGAATTCCAGTGAGTCGGGCTATCACATATCAAGCGTCTCACCAGCAACTTGTTTCTCAGCTGAATGTCCGCAAAGCGTGCCATGGTCGTGTAAGACCGCCTGAAATGCCCACACAACTTCCTGGCCTGCTTCAGGATGTCCTCTAAGCCTTGGTACATTGACACAAATCTTTGAATGACTAGATTCAGCACATGTGCCATGCAGGGTACATGTGTCAGCTTTCCCAAATTCAAAGCGGAAAGGAGATTGCTGCCGTTGTCACACACTACGTTGCCGATCTCCAGCTGGTGCGGGGTCAGCCACTGATCCACCTGTTTGTTAAGAGCAGCCAGGAGAGCTGGTCCAGTGTGACTCTCCGCTTTCAGGCAAGACATGTCTAACACTGCGTGACACCGTCGTATCTGGCATGCAGCATAGGCCCTGGGGAGCTGGGGCTGTGTAGCTGGAGAGGAGATCACAGCACCAGTAGAGTTAAACTGCCACTCAGCCAAGGAGGAGGAGGATGACGACAGCAAAGAGGATGTAGCAGGAGGAGAGGAGGTGGCAGGAGGCCTGCCTGCAAGCCATGGAGGTGTCACAAGTTGGTCCGCTGCACAGCCACGTACTCCCTGCTTGCCATCGGTCACCAGGTTGACCCAATGGGCTGTGTAAGTTATGTACCTGACCTGACCGTGCTTGGCAGACCAGGCATCCATGGTCAGGTGGACCCTTGGCCCAACGCTGTGTGCCAGTGATGACACCACCTGCCTCTCCACTTCACGGTACAGTTTGGGTATCGCCTTTTTAGAGAAATAATTGCGGCCTGGCATCTTTTACTGTGGTGTCCCAATGGCCACAAATTTACGGAAGGCCTCAGAGTCCACCAGCTAGTATGGTAACAGCTGGCGAGCTAACAGTTCCGCCACGCCAGCTATCAGAGGTCAGGCAAGGGGGTGACTGGCAGAAATTGGCTTCTTCCACTCAAAGATTTCCTTCACAGACACCTGGCTGCTGTGGGCAGAGGAGCAGGAACCGCTCAAGGGCAGAGGTGGAGTGGAGGAGGGTGGCTGTGAAGGTGCAAGGGAGAAAGCGGCTGAAGATGCTGCACCTGAAGGAGGAAGAGGAGAAGGAGGGTGGCTTTTCTTTTGTGTGCTGCTTTTGCTCAGGTGCTCTTCCCATTGCAGTGTATGCCTTTTCTCCATGTGCCTTCATAAGGCACTTGTCCCTATGTGAGTGTTGGCCTTTCCACGGCTCAATTTTTGGAGGCAGAGACAACAGATGGCATTGCTCCGATCTGAGGCAGACATATGAAAAAATTTCCAAACCGCTGAGCCCCCCTGGGGTGATGGCCCTATGGTGACATCAGCAGCTGACTTTGAAGGGCATGTTGGCTGGCTGTCCATAGGTGGCGATACATGGCACCGGACACTGCCACCAGCTGTTTCTGAGGACGAGCTCCCCCTGCTTCTTTCAGTAACTCGTCTCCTCCTACTCCTCTCTGACTCCCCTCTGAACTGTCCCCCTGTTCATCTCCTCTATTGGGAACATACGTGGGATCCATATCATCGTCATCATCATAATCATCCTGCCCAGCTTCGCTTGCCTCAGACACCTCATAAACTGCACCAACAGCAGTTACTTCATCATCTTCACACGTTACGTCCATAGTGTCGCCGCCTAACTCAGACATATGAGGTGGTGTAACTTGCTTAGCGCCTTCATCTGGTTGTAACAATAATGGCTGTGAATCAGTTAATTCCCCAGCAATTAACTCCTGCAAAGTGTCAAATGCAATGGATGTGGTGCTTGTAGTAGCGCTGGTGGCTGTGGAAGATGAGGTGTTCTGTGTTAAATAGTCAACCACGTCCTGACAATCTTGGGAGTTGATGGGACGTGCCTTCTTCTGAGCACTGTACTTTGATCTAGGGCCGCACGAAATCACATCAGCACGACCTCGCACAGATCTGCCGGGTGGCCTTCTTCTGGGTCTGCCTCTAACTCTGCCTGTTTTGTCCATTGTGTCCATATCAGGGGGGATGAAGTGAAAAGTATGCACTGACTTGACTAATACAATGTGCAATCACACAGGTGCAGTTAACAGGTATGCACAGAGTGTTATATCACACTGCGTGCACTCACGTAGGTAGGTGGGTGCACTGAACACAACAGGTAGGTATATGCAGTGATTGGTATTACAATGTGCACCTGTCACACACAGACAGGTAGTGGACAGGCACAGTGACACTGCGTGCACTCAACTCACGTAGGTAGGTGGGTGCACTGTGAACAACAGGTAGGTAGGTAGGTATATGCAGTAATGGGTATTACAATGTGCACCTGTCACACACAGACAGGTAGCGGACAGGCACAGTGACACTGCGTGCGTTCAGCTCATGTAGGTAGGTGCAGGGCCGGCCCTAGACTTTTTGCCGCCTGAGGCAAAAAAAAAATTTCCGCCGCCACCCCCCCCCTCCGATGGGGGTGCTCTGGGGGGCCGCCGAGCTGGAGGGGTAGCTGGCAGGACGGGGGTATTGGGCCTAGCAGCGGGGAGGGGTTCGTACCCCCCCCTCCCTCGCCTGGGTCCCCCGAACTGCGCTCCCCTCCAGCCTTACATAGAAGAAGCAGCCGCTATTTGTAAGACGCACGGGCGGGGAGGACTCACCTCTTCCCAGCGTGCGCTCCACTGACATCACTTCCTGCAGCGTTGCAGGAAGTGACGTCAGTGGAGCGCACGCTGGATCGAGGAAGAGGTGAGTCCTCCCCGCCCGTGCCTCTTACAAATAGCGGCTGCTTCTATGTAAGGCTGGAGGGGAGCGGAGGACGGGGGACCCAGGCGAGGGAGGGGGGGGTCCGACCCCCCCTCCCCGCCGCTAGGCCCAATACCCCCGTCCTGCCAGCTACCCCTCCAGCTCGGCGGCCGGCTCCCCGCACGGACGGGCGGATGCCGCCCCTGGAAATTTGCCGCCTGAGGCAAAAGTTTCACCCCGCCTCATGAGCGGGCCGGCCCTGGGTAGGTGGGTGCACTGCGCCTCTCCTCCACGGCCACCGGCTGACTTAGTGACTCGCATGAGGTCACTCACTCCTCTCCTTCTGCACCGCCCCCTCCAGGCTCCAGTTGGCCCTTCACTGATCTCTGGCTGGCCTGGCTCCTCCCATCTTCCTCGAGTGAGCAGAAACAGCCAGAGTCAGTGTGTGGAAGTCTGTGGTAGACGTGCTTGCTTGCCGCCCAGACAGTGCCCATAACGTGTCTGCAATTCTTCTGCCAAGACTGCCATAGTACAAGCAGTAGTAAGTACAAGCAGTGCTAGCACTGCCTTTTGCTGCCTGGCTGCTAGGTGTATGGATAGGTGTATTGTATTGCATTTTTCCAGCTCGCCTGTCACCTCCAAATCAGTGTACTTTCTGGTGGACAGTCTGTTTTTCAGGGAGTAGTTGGCTTCTTTCTGTTACCTGCTTCACTGCCATTTGTCTGGCTGCTAGGTGTGTGGTTAGGTGTATTGAATTTCTCTGGCTCGTCTGTCACCTCCTACTTCACTGGCATTCCCACCACACTGACAATAGCCCCTGTCAACCACACATACACAAAAACAGTCAATAGTGGGGCCCCTGAAGCAGGGCCTGTCCTGAACGTGTGCTGGAGAGATCCGCGTGTGTTCCAGGTGGCTGTGGCAGGTACTTGCATGGATGCAGCAGCGGCACGCCAGAGTCCCCTTGCACCACAGAGAACAGAGACGTGGATGTGGCACAATGCTACTCTGGCATGCTGTGGTGTGAGTACTCGCGGCAGTTGCCTGGAAAACGTGGGCCCCTCCAGCACACAGACGTGACTGTGGGTCCTATGCCCCTGCTGCAGGGCCCCAGGGAGCAGAACCGCTATTCACTTTTGCCACCCCCACTACTACTAGTTACTCATAATCAAAATTTAAATTAGACAATACGCTCCACTTGCGTTCCATTTACAGGTTGAAGGAGGAAGCATAGGAATGACATGTAACGCGAGTGTGTGCGCATCGGCTAAGGCAGCGGCATGGGTAAGTGAACCCCCCTTCTGCAGCCAAGTATTGGGGGTTCCAACAGAGATATAGAGCCAGCTAGCGGACTTCCCCCAGATAGTAGTTTCCCCAGGGACCTGGAGCCGGCTTGTGAATCCCCAAGTCTGACACCCATTTTCCCAGTGAACAGTGGTCCCCTGTGGCCCCTGCATTGTATTTGCAGTGGAACAAACCTACCTGTTTGACTGGCACCCTCCTCAGCCTGTGTACTTTCACCTTCATCCTTGTGGGTGCCTCTTCTCTGTTATCCCCGCAGCATGTTATGTGTCACAGAGAAGAGGCACCTGCGAGGGTGAAGGCAGAAGCACACAGGCAGACGGAGGCATGCGCACGCCAGATAGGTGGATTTACTATAGTATGGATACTCTGCAGGGACAGCAGAGACCACTAGGAAGGAGGTCGTCAGACATGGTAGGTCTGCCAGCTGGCTCTGTGTCCCTGGGGGAACACCCGTTATAGTAAACTCATGTATAGTAAACGTTAGGGTATTGTAAACTATGTGTCTGAGGTCCTAGCCAAGTGCCATAATAAGCATTTATTTTATTTTTATTTAAGTATTTATATAGCACTGACATATTACGCAGTGCTGTACAGAGTATATTGTCCTGTCACCTAACTGTCCCTCAGAGGGGCTCACAATCTAATCCTTACCATAGTCATTTGTCTATGTATGTAACATGTAGTGTATGTATCATAGTCTAGGGCCAATTTTTGGGGGAAGTCAATTAACTTATCTGTATGTTTTTGGGATGTGGGAGGAAACCGGAGTGCCTGGAGGAAACCCACACAGACACAGAGAGAACATACAAACTCCTTGCAGATAGTGCCCTGGCTGGGATTCAAACTGGGGACCGAGCGCCGCAAGGCAAGAGCGCTAACCACTGCGCCACCGTGATGCCCATAAGAATAAGGGACTAATGCCTGGTATAGAAAACCCTGATGTAACAGAACTTCTGTTATCAGGGACGTAGAAATAGGGGGTGGAGAGGTAGTGACCGCATCGGGGCCCTTGGGCCAGAGGGGCCCCAAAGGGTCTTCCCTCAACTACAGTATTAGCTCTCTATTGATCCTGTGCTCATTATAATTACTTTTATAGATACTTTGAATAGTGTTAATCATTATCTAGCTGTTCCCCATCCCCTTCTTGCACCTCTGACATTGTAGTTGCCATTGGCAGGTTTTGGTGCACCGTATCAATTGTTATGTATAGAGTGCTTGGGGGGCCCCAATGTCAAACTTGCATCGGGGCCCACAGCTCCTTAGCTACGCCACTGAGAGGCGGCGCCAGAGTGACTGATAGTCACAAATGTAATCAGACAGTCACTCTGAAGCATCCACTGCGGTGATGCGGTCTGTAAGACGAAGGAGACTGGGGAGGAGGAGTCTGTCTGGAGACAGTCTCTGGGAGCCGCTGCCGCATTAATTAGTAGTAAGTTAAAGTGCCGCCTCACTCAGTACACGCACACAGGTGTGGGGGGGCCAGGCCCCCCTCAAGGCTTCAGGAGGCGGGCCCGGTCGCACGTGCGACTGCTGCGACCTCGGGCCCTATGCCACTGGTGTTCGAGCTCTCTACTCTGATCCATCTGCACGAGAAGAGTTAATGGGACTTTATGGGGTCTCATTATCGGAGACACTGCAGATCTCTAATGGGACACATCAGGGGTGCCCTTTTTCACCCCTTATATTTGCCCTGGCGCCTTTCCTGTGCAAAATCTGCAATAACAGGGATATCTCAGGCGTTACCCTAGCTGGACAGACCCACAAAATTGCCGCCTACGCGGACGACCTGCTATTCTATATTACCAATCCAAAGGTGACCACATTACGTACTTAGGCACTAAGATAACTCCAAGACTGGAAGACATATTTAATAAAAATTTCCCGCCTTTGCTAGATACGCTTATGGCAGACCTGAAAAATATCGGATCGTGTGCAATTCTCTTGGATGGGTAGAATAGCGATACTAAAAATGAATATAATACCTAGGCTACTTTATTTATTTCAAACCCTTCCTATTGCTATACCTACTGCATTCCTGAGAAAGGTACAAAAGGTATTCAACAATTACATCTGGAGCCACCCAGAATAAGCAGAAATGTTTTATGTAGGCCTAAACATACAGGAGGACTGGCAGTTCCATATTATCAAGCAGTGGTCTTGACGAAATTGATCGATTGGCATAAACATGGTCATAACAAACAATGGGTGGAAATAGAGCAGTCTCTTACCTCATTTTCCTTAGCGGATCTGCCCTGGGCGTCCCAAAGCTTGAGACCTAATTGGTTGTCCTCGAATCTGGTACTGACCACTCTACCTGTGTTTTCTAAAGTACGAGCACTATCGAACTTCTCTCCATGGCCTTCCCCATTAATTCTTGTTTTGGGTAATCCAGAATTCTCATTGGGTTATCTAAACACTTCCCCTAAAATGTGGAAATTCAGTGTCCCGCTAAGAGCTAAGGACTTCTGCACAGCAAATAGTTGGCTTACCTTGGAAGCCCTAAGAGCTAAAACTAGGGGAATCTAGGCTAGATTGGGGATATATGCAATGTAGGCACCTATTAAACTCATTGGGTGTACACCCCTCAAAAATATGTGATTTATCTAAACTAGAACAGTTGTGCCAATCCACTGAGCCCTTGGAGAAAACTCTATCCATAATATACGCTATGCTCACAACCCATGATGTTGATGATTTGCCATGTTTTAAAGCATGGGAAAAGGAGCTGAACATCACATTTACGAATGCCCAGAAATCTAAAATTTGTATATACACTCACAAGATGTCTTCGGCCTCACGAATCCAGGAACTCAATTATAAAATTGGTAGGAGTGATGTAGTTACCTCTGCAGCAGAGAGCGGTGCGGCCGCCGCTCCCGCGTCTGACGTCACCGCGGATCTCGCCGCGTCCTCTCAGTCATCTCCTTCCGACAGAACAGGTCTCTCCAGGGTGCATCAGAGCAGGGCAGCGCACGCGCGCACCAGGAGACAGGACCTTTATGCGCTTAGGAGGCGGTGGTCTGACTCTCACCGCTGATTGGCCGGGGTTCATTGGGCGGAATATTTGGAATGGCCTGTCTGTATTTAAGCCCTGTGCTGTCAGTGGCTTGTTGTCTGCTGTTGCTAAAACTTTGCAGTGAAAGCTCTCAGACCTTAGTCAGATCCGTGTGTGTTTGATCCAGCAGTACCCCGGGGATTCACATTTAGCTTAGGAAAAAATATATCATTGTATATTGATTTACTATGTATGACCTTTTGCCTGAAACATCCGATTAATCTCTGCCTCTCGATTCTGTACTTTGCCAATCTGATCTGCTGCCGACCTCGGCCCGACCTCTACTCTGATTTAGCCTTCTGATTCTGTACTTTCGCCCATCTGATCTGTTACCGATTTGGCCTGTTTACTCACTACGATTTTGCCTGACGTTTCTGTACCGCTGCCTGACCGACCTGTTACTGACATTGCCTGTACGACCACTCTGTATCCAGTGATAGTCTCTGCCGCTAAGAACTATCACATAAGTGTACTCCTGTGTATTACTGTGCACTAAACACGTGTGATCACACTCTGAATAAACTACTGACTGTTGTGCTGATAGAGCTCACTCTGATCATTAGATATACCACTGATCATTACAAAATATTGTCGAGATGGTACTATACTCCAGCTAGGCTCGCTAACATATTCCCAGACAGAGACCCCTCCTGTTGGAGTTGTACAGTTGGCACTGGTTCCTTAATTCATGTTCTGTGGAGCTGCCCTTCCCTCTCACAAATGTGGAGCACGGTGGAAACATGGATTGAGGAAATGACTAATAGACCCCTGACATTTGATCCTCAACTTAAACAACTGGAGTAGGAGAGCTTATAAGGGTTCAGTGGTGCGACACATACTGAATGCTACAAAAACCGTTATTGTAAGAAAAAGGGGCACTACAGAGCTCCCCACACTTCAAGAGTTGGTAAAAGAGCTGGATACAATTTATGATATGGAGCGGTTAGTTTACTTATTACAGAGTCAAGAGGAGAAGTTCTCCAAGATATGGAACATTTGGCTGATATTCTGAAGAATTCATACGAAAGATAACCTGAAGCCCATTGTTGAGCACCCCTGATTTCCCTTTGGTGCTGATGGCGCATAATAAATAGGCGTGGAACTTATAGTATGCATTTTTATGTTAGATTAAGCTGGAAACCGTGGACTCAGTTGGTTTGTTGTTATACTGTTTACTTTTATTTGGAAGCAGAAACCATACTGTACTTATTGTAGATAAAAACCCTTTGAGCAAATGGTTTAGCTAACCAAATGGGTATAAATACATGGGGGCAAAAAGCAGATGCTACCTTCATGCTGAGCCATTAGCAATCTTGCTCCATGTAATATTCATACATTTGTCTAATCCCAGACCGTGGTGATATACACACATTTAGGAATTGCAATTGATGTAAATCTGTTCTTACATTTCTCATGTGTTATTATCTCTGGTTATCCATTCTCATTGCATTTCTTATTGTATGTCTCATTAATGCTCCAATAAAAGTATTTGAAAAAAAATATTAGGAAGGGATATAATAGTTCCTTTATTTGTATGGTGTTTTTCTCCTGTCGGACTCAAAGCGCTTGCAAGGCAGCCACTAGAGTGCTCTCAGTGGGCAGTAGCAGTGTTAGCGAGTCTTGCCCAAAGAACTCCTTACTGAATAGGTGCTTACTGAATAGGAAGAGCCGAAATTTGAACCCGGGTCTCCTATGTCAGAGGCAGAGCTCTTAACCATTACACTATCCAGCCACAGATATGTTGGGTTGCTCTGAAAGGTGCTCACAGGGAGCCATGTACTGACATATAAAGAAGTTTGCAGTAGACTAGGAGTAGTTAGGATTCTACACTAGCTGGCCGCATGCCTATGTACTATGCCCGGAGCTTGCAGCACCACACCAGCCTCCTGTCATGCCCTGACTGACATTAGTTGTCCGGTCTGAGCATGGTACATGGCACAGGTACAGAGGCATTTAATACCAGGTAGAGGAGTCACCAGATAAGGGGTCACACTGATGAGTGGTTGGTTAGCTTACTTGACTACGGCAGTAAATGTCACTAAGGATCCCTGGTTTTGCACAGAAGTATTAGACAGTGTTTTCCTGAATGAAGAATCCCCTGGTTGGGATGTACACAATGACTTCATATGTGACTGTGAGAGATAGCGGGACCGCCGCCGCCGCGCTGGGCAGCATGGCGGCGGCCTCCGTTTCCCAGCCGGCTGACTCCGTCGCTCATGCGGAGCAGCCGGCACACTCTGCTAGGGACACCGCCGCCGTGACTGGCGACACAGCGGCGGGTCTCGCATGGCGGCAGGCGGATTTTAGTCCGCAAACGGACGCGGACCTGGCGCCTGGCCTCTCCACCACGCAGAGGCAAATGGTCGCACGCGCGCGCGCCAAGAGGCTGGACTTTTACCTCCTACGTAGGAGGCTCAGCTGACTCACTAGTCAGCTGACCTCAGGAGGTGTCCTGATTGGTTGGGGCTCTGGGGCGGCGCTGAGTAGCTCTCTAGCTACAAATACAACTTGCCTGTCAGTAGTAAGTTGTCTGCTGTCGTGAATACACTGTTGTGTTAGCGCTCAGACCTTAGTGCAGTGCCCTGGTGTTGATACTAAGGATTTCACACCTTAGCTTAGGAATATTATTGTATATTGATCTGTGTTTTGACTCTGGCTATCCCGGACTACTCTATTTCTTGCTTATCTTGTACCTTTGCCTATCTGATCCTTGTTGCCGACCTCTGCCCGTTTACCGATTACTCTTCTGTCTTCCGCTCCTGTACTGCTGCCGTCTTTCTGTTGCCGAACCCTTGCCTGTCTGACCTTTCTTCCTTCAGTGGAACGTCTCCCACTGGAGGGTTCTCTCTGAGGCTTGCCTCTCCGAGACGCCTGCCCCAAGCAGACGATTACTGCTGGGGGTCGAGATTCCTCACTCTGCCTGGTTAGAGGATTTCACTCACGGGGTTCCCATTCAGAGGTAACCACACCTCTAAGGAATTACCGTGAGGTGGATATTTCCACACTTCTGTGATATTACTGTCTTTATTGTGTTACTTTCGTTGTCGTGCCCAGAGGTTAGCAATATATCTGTATTATCGGTGATTCTGCAGATCACCAATAATCGGGTATATATCTGCATTCTTGGTGATACTGCAGATCACCAATAATCAGATTCTCTCTGTGTGCTAACATCTATCATGACAGTGACATTATGCAGCTTGTGTTGGAGTAGAACTGATTATTATTGAAAGATACTTTTACCAGCAGGTGAGGGGTGCCTCCATGTGGGCTCCAGCTGATGTCTGTATACACCATAGGGAACAGATACAGAGGGGCAATGAGATGCAAATCATTCCAAGTTGATGCAAATTTACAGTTTGAAAATGGACCAGTCGTATCCTGCTTCATTTTCTAGCTGCAAAAATGGAATTGCAAAAAAGTTATTTATCACAGTAAATAGAATAGAATAGAAAATCTTTATTGTCATTGTAACAACCGAAATTGTACAACGAAATTCTTAAGTGCAATTTTCCAGCAAAAGCAAAGACAGCATAACATTCCATTCCTACATACATTACATTACATAAATGAGATTGATGCTGTTAATAGCCCATCTTACATTCCATGCAGAGGCACAAGACACGTCACACTGCAGGAACAATATACTCCACCCCAGAATTCCTGTATCTCACCTCCAGCCCAAACACCTGTATCCAATCATCTCCTTCTAAATTACATTTGGGGTGCAGCACTGAGTCATTGGGGTGTCTATAGCAGTGAGTGTAACACATATAACAATAACCTGTCCCCCTCTCCACCCCAGAATTCCTGTATCTCACCTCCAGCCCAAACACCTGTATCCAATCATCTCCTAATTTACATTTGGGGTGCAGCACTGAGTCATTGGGGTGTCTATAGCAGTGAGTGTAACACATATAACAATAACCTGTCCCCCTCTCCACCCCAGAATTCCTGTATCTCACCTCCAGCCCAAACACCTGTATCCAATCATCTCCTAATTTACATTTGGGGTGCAGCACTGAGGCATTGGGGTGTCTATAGCAGTGACTGTAACACATATAACAATAACCTGTCCCCCTCTCCATCCCAGAATTCCTGTATCTCACCTCCAGCCCAAACACCTGTATCCAATCATCTCCTAATTTACATTTGGGGTGCAGCACTGAGGCATTGGGGTGTCTATAGCAGTGACTGTAACACATATAACAATAACCTGTCCTCCTCTCCACCCCAGAATTCCTGTATCTCACCTCAAGCCCAAACACCTGTATCCAATCATCTCCTAATTTACATGTGGGGTGCAGCACTGAGGCATTGGGGTGTCTATAGCAGTGACTGTAACACATATAACAATAACCTGTCCTCCTCTCCACCCCAGAATTCCTGTATCTCACCTCAAGCCCAAACACCTGTATCCAATCATCTCCTAATTTACATGTGGGGTGCAGCACTGAGGCATTGGGGTGTCTATAGCAGTGATTGTAACACATAACAATAACCTGTCCCCCTCTCCACCCCAGAATTTCTGTATCACACCTCCACCCCAAACACCTGTATCCAATCATCTCCTAATTTACATTTGGCAGTCACATATTCCAGATCATCCCCGGGATTCAGATCCAAAAAAGAGAGCACAGCATACAATGCATTCTCACATAACCGAGCTTAGAATACAAGCGCTGGTATCACAATACTCTGCAGTCTCTCTAGGAAATGTAAATTCTCTGCTTAGCACACAGAAAAATAACTTATTTAATATTTCACAAGGTGGAATAGGGCAGACCAAATACATGCAAAAACAATATTTACAAAAATATAAGTAAACATGACACACACAAGGCATTTGCTTCTAAAAATGACTAAGAGTAAAACAGAAATAAAACTTTAGTTTCAAAACATCTCTTTATTCAGAAGAATAATAAAAGTAGAAATAAACAAGCATGTGCAGAGAGCACATGTAAACAGCACAGAAATAAGATGGACAAAAGCCAATCAGCAAAAAACAAGTAACAGCATTAGAGATGGCCCGAACGGTTTGCCGGCGAACTTCGGTGGTTCGCGCTCACTGAGAACCGCAAACTTTTATGGAAGTTCGGTTTGCCCTCATAGTGCATCATGAGGGTCAATTTTGACCCTCTACATCACAGTCAGCAGGCACATTGTAGCCAATCAGGTTA